>NW_010336503.1:71602-80233 GCF_000700745.2 Antrostomus carolinensis
AAATATATTGTTGATTCACAACTGACAGGTTGGTGGTCATTAATTTACAGTCCCTTCATGTATTAGTAAGAGAAGATATAGGGAATGATGGCAAACTGCAAAAGGTTTGGGAGTTCAACTCAGATAATCATTCCCAACTTTAGATACTTATCTCTGCTAGCACCGTCCTCTGGGAATGCAAAACTGGTCTGCCATTTCTGTGAAAAAAGGCTCTCCTGAGATTTGTTTCCTGCATCTTGTCTGGCTGGAATCTGAAAGTTCAAAGGTAACTAATAAATACATTTCTGATTATCTTCATCATTATTATTCATAGTCTGATAGTAATTTTTTTAAATCCTCACAAGAGCTGCAGTTTCGCAGAGTTTGAATACGGACAATGGCTGAGGAGGTGGCAAAGAGGGGCTCGTGTTTTATCCAAATCAGATTGTTCAAACTAGATTGCTATTCTATAAATTCCTCCCCTCCTCGTGGTGTGGAAGGCAGTGTTATTGGGAATCACCAGATGGCTGGTTACAGATGGTGTTATACATTCTATCTTCAATTAGCTCTTGAAGAAGTGCTTATTGTTAGCTGTGGTGCAGTTCTTCCTCCACATGAAAATACTACTGCTAAGACCTGCCCTGCCTGAACCTCTATGACAAGCAAAGAGCTTTCAGACGTGAGAGTGTCAGAAAGACTTCTTAAAAGTGCTCCCATGAGAGAGCACTGAAAACCCCATGCGAGTGGACAACCTGCAAGTGAACGGCTCCCTGAATTTTTACCTGCTACCTGCAGGTTATATCCAATCAAGGAAAGAAAATGTTATTTGGGTCTAGATCATGGAAGGTGGGGCAAAGCCATACAAAAGCAGAAGGAAAAAAACCATAGCAACTCTTGTGAGGTGACAAAGCATATCAGGCTTTGCTCTCCCATCCCAATCTTCCCCCTCCACCTCCGTTTGCACAATCAGCGCTGTCCTCTGACAGAGGCTGTGTGTCACTGTTGTGTGGCCAGGGAAGAGGCAGGAAGACTGGAGATGTCAAGCCATATGCTCACGTTCTGACTCACAGGAAGGAAATCTGAATGAGTTACGATGAGGCAATTCTGCTCAGAACAGTATGTTTGGAGACACTGTCAGCATGTCAGGGAGGAACCTGCAGCCCACGTTATAGTGGTAGGAAGATCTGGTTGGAGTATAAATGGCAAATTTATCCTTGTAAAGAGCTGGAGGCAGTTTTTTTGTGTGACCTTTTTCACACCCTTTTTGAGGGTCCTTCCACTTGTAAAAACCCAAACCAGGAGTCTCCTGATATTTCCTTGTAGACCCACGTGTGGAAGGGACCTGAATTAACTATTATATTGGACCAAGTTCTTACCTGTTCTACGCCTAGTAAAAGCATCAACCCCTTTGGCTGCAGAGTGGTTGCAAGATGCAGGTCAGTGAAGAATTAGGTCTTTTGCATCTGGGAAAAACAGCTTGCAATCCATATTAAACTAGTATGTATTTTCCAATGAAGGAATAAAAGATTTTTTTTTCATCAGAGTGTGAAATAATCAAACAAATGCTGAGCGTTAGCAGATAGACTCAACAAGGGCCAGTTAACTCTTTAAATAAAATAGCAGGAATCCCCCATAGTCACTAAGAACTTAGTCAGACACTGATGCCTGTCAACACCTAAGAGCAGGAGAAAGTTGGGTGAAAGGCTCGGTCTCTCATGTCACAGTACACAACGTGTGAGCAGAGCTCCATGCCTGCATGGAGGGGCCTCACCTACATGGGCCTGGGCTCCCTCTCACACGCCAAGGTAACAAAGAGTACTTGGTCCTTCAGAGCTAGTCATGTACACAATGTCTTTTAAAACCAGTTTTTAAAGGTGCTTAATCATGGACTTCAATAACAGGTGTGGAAATCAAATACTACATGTGCAGAACGAGCCCTGAATACATATTTAAATGTCAATAAAAGTTCTACAAGTCCTCCGGCGGTGCTAAATCTGTCTCAACACCTTCCTCCATCCTGGAGTCCAATCATGGCAGCAGACACAACAGGTTTCCCTTCACTCCCCCAGGGCAGAGGGCTGGAAGGGCTAAGGCCACCACCCGCTTCCCGGCAGGTGCCAGCTTGGTTGGTGTAGGCTTGGGGAGCCACCAGTCAGCTCTTTGGCATCTGTGATATGAAGAAGGGGCTTCAGGATGTCCTCTGTAGAAGGTAATGCAGTAGTTGGATGAAAGCTGCAAAGTCTAAAGTAAGCAGATATGAAAGTTGATGGAGAAAGAAGCAATGGTACCTGCTCCCCTGCTCCTCTCTCATCTTATGGGGAGAGGGACTGTGAGACAGAAAAATGAAGAACAGGATTTTAAAGCCCATTCCTTCATTAAACAAGGCATGCTACACTTCCTTTCTCTGTTTCCTTATTCTTGCTTTTCAGTCTACTTTCTCAGACTTCAGAGTGATCTTCTCAACCTTTGCAGGAGTGTAGCTCTTTCAAGTTTTTCCTCTCAGTCTTTAACTGTATTTGAATTTAGCTGTAGTCCTATAGTCAAACTTCCCATGTTCATAAGATGGCATGGATCTTGCTTATCAGCAAGCAAAGGTTTCCATGATTTTCCCTTGGTCACACCTGACAATTTCATAACTTCTTCCCTTCTGGTCATTTCCTTCCAGCATCCACCCTCAAATCTGCCATTTTTCTGCTTTCTTCTCCTTGTTATTGCTGAACAAGGCTCACACAGGGAGACAGGTAAGAAGGAGAGTACTGAAAAGAGTAGGATTTGAGGTTCAACAAAATCAGAGAGGTAACAGTGACTAATACAAAAAAGGGGACAAAGGTGGAAAATCTTTCTGTATGACTAAGTCAGTAAAAGCCTTGTAGGCTACCCTTTATAGTAACCCCATGCTCAATTCTGTTCTTGGTGGCATGTATTTTTTCTGTTTCCTGTCCCCATTTTGCTGCTCTGCTGTGCTTCTCTGTACAGCACTGTCCTGCACAAAGCCTACATCCCTTTCACCCGTAGAAAGCAAAGGAAAGACGAAACTAGCACTGGGAAGCAAGTTATGGTAGCCCAACTTACTGTATCTTTTCCTGTTTTCTAAGGTTTTCCTACTTTGTCTCTATTTTTTTTTCAACCACTAATCTGAGTAGAAATTCTAAATATAAAGTTGGTAAAACTATTTCTTTTAGACACCTGCTTAAAAGCTTTATCCAAGCCCACTGAAGTCAATGGAAATATTTCCATTAACTTCAGGGGACTTTGGGATACTTTCTAAATATGCATTCATATAGGAGACAGCTACTGTTTCACAGAGCTAATACACATTTCATAATCTTCCTAGAGGGCTTTTCAAACAAAAACAGTGAAAGAGAATAAAAAAGTTTAAATAAGATTAAGTTTATGTGCACTGCACTTTCAGTACCACTCTGTAATTCAAAGACTGCTGTCTATGCTCTGGGCACAGTATGGGACATTTCCCTTCCTTTGTGTAATGGGAGAGAGGCAAGAAGGATTGATTTAGCATCAGTTTTAACTCTGAATTTGTTCTCTTTGTTTGCCCTCCAATCTTTACCTTGTTTACTGATACATGTTTATATAGGATATACATGCGTGTAGGGTTTATGTGGTACGTAGAATATGGTGAAAGATCACATTTCATTTTTCATCTCTCGACTTGTCAGTGAATGAAATAAAAATTAAAATACATTGGCATTCTCTTCAAAGGAAAATGCTGTTTTTCTCCATAGATCTTCATTACATCACATTGAATTATATTGTTCTATACAATTAGAGAGTGCCAACAACACTTCCTACGAATGAGCCCTGGCTCATTTCATTCCCTGGGGCCAGCAATGTTTAATAAGTCCAAAGCACACGGTTTAACCAGTACCCTCCAGCTTGTGCACTGTAGTATTGCCAATAATTTATAAAAAAGGGGTAGGAGAAAGCGTGTGTGGGGTGTGCACACATGTTGTATATGCCACAGCAGGAGCATGTTCCATATAGACAGAGCAATACACTGGGGCTGCACTTAACTCAGCATCTCTCTGAAGCAGAACCAGGCTCAAACCCTAATTAAACTCAGGGTGTGAATCCCTGGAGGGCAGTGATAGAAGGGTCTGTGTACTAATCCAGCCCGTGCTGACTAACAGCAGCGCTGCACAACCACTGCTGTGTGAATATATTCTTCTGGCAGCTGCATGCAAACGGCAGTCTTTGCGATTCTGATGACTTTTCATTTTTATGACACTGTGTTTTAGCTTCAGGTGCGAGTGTGAGACTCCCAGTTAAGTGGCTGTTCTGATTATGTTAAGTAGTCACTAATCAAAATGCTGAGCAGAGGAGGCTGGGGGAGAAGGGGAAAAGGGATGGAGGCAAGAAATGTAAAGGAATGTGTGAGGGTTAGAAGGGGAGGGAGGAGGGCTTTGCATCTGATTTTCCTAAGCAGGGCAATTTCTTTAGTGAGGAAGGTGAGCCTGTCACTGCTTGGCCCCTGTCTGCTGCAAGTACTTTAAACTTCTCAGCAACCCAAATGATGGTTATAAGAAAGGGGAAATGACTGGAAGGTTTCTAGCAGCAACAGCCGAAGCAACAGCAGAGGAATACATTGTGAAAAATCAGTTTTAATAAAGCCCCAGCACTGACCTTGGAAACATAAGTATTTATATTATTGACTTCTGTATGAGGTTATTTGTTAAGAAAAAACAAAAAAAAAAGAGAGAGAGAGAGAGAGAGAAAAGAAGGAAAGAAAAGAAAGTCTTTCTGTTCTTGTCTCGAGACCTGAGGAAAAAATAACTAAAATTAGAGAAACTGGAGATATAAACGCAGTGAGTAGAATAAAGCAAAATACCTCTGGGGTGTTCATCTGCCATAGTAGTCATTTCATATCTCATCTGTTATATGAATGTGATAGCTCCTTCCCTTTTTGATAGGATCATTATGTAGACTCCACAGATTCAATTCCATTTACAAGTCAATGGTGTGAGATTTTATGACAATTCTTTTTACTGGGTTGATTCTGGATGATCTTCCTCTACCAAAAAAAAAAAAAAAAGGAGACGGTGTCATTTTGGTGCTCACACATCAGTGTTCTGGATGCACCAGACATTTTTATGACAGATCTAATACTGCTGTCCTATCACAAATGTGCTCGGATGTTCTTAAGCCCCAACATTAGTGCTGCCAACATTTAAAGGGGTATATGCTGAAAGAAGATCCATCGCTATTGCTGCTGCATGGAGGAATCAGTGTCTCTAAGCAGAAAGAGTAGCTGGTTTCAACTGAACTTGTAGGTCATACAAGTCCACACGGACAACTTGTCATCAGGCTCCTGGCCATGCTCAGAGTGCCTCATTCCCGTGTCCTTCCCTCAGCCCTCCGCAAGTCCAGCTCCACCTTGGAGTTCCATAGAGCTCATGGAGTTGTAGTGGGTATAGCTCCAAGCTCCACAGAAGGAATGGTCTTCTCATCTGAGTTTCTGCTATGCCTACAACAGCTGGTCTTGGTTCCAGTGTAGGGTAGTAAATATGTGTCTGGAAAACCTATGTCATGGAAGGTGTGTGTATAGGTGTACAGTGTCCATATACACACATTCTGTTGGATGGGTTTTAATTTTGCCTTTTCCTAGCTGCAAACAGGATTTTCTTAGAAGGTGTGGGTTATATATCTTTGGGATAAAAAGCAAGAAAATGAAACCCAATGCTATGTGCTCTGTAAGTAAAAGAGCTGAACTGGTGAAGGATTGTGACAGTGAACATTGTCAATACAGACACATGCTCACAGTGAAATCCCCTCTGTTTAGGATGCCATTTCTCTGTGTTTATTGTCAAACTCCATTCTGTCACAAGCAGGATCCACTGGAATAATCCTCTTTCAATGCCAACAGCAACATTGAAGGCAAGTACCAATGTCTCAAGCACAGGAGGAGCTGAAAAAGAAAATATTTTCTTTTGTGAGGCAGTGACAAGGCAGGAAAAAGACCTCTCTTGATGTCCTTTCTGGCTGTACAGATACTCTGTAGAAAGTAAAGAAGGAAGGGGGAATGAGCGTCCTGAATTTCCCATCACAGCACTGGTACAAAGTGAGACTCTACCAGATTTCCACAAGTGTTTTTTTGTAAGGGCATGTCTTCATGCTGTTGTAGATAGCTTCTGTGGAAATGTTTTACTATTTTGGTGCACATTGTGAGCATACCTAATGTATCTGGCTTCACACAGAGCCCCCAAGAAAAGGAGTTGTTTCTCCTCCCCCCCCCAGTCACCTCTCCTGCTAGAAGAGGTCTGTTGGCCAGCTTGGAGGTTGGAGCACATGCTCATGGACTCACATTCTGTCACAGGATGGACTCCAGTTCATATTCCTTCCCTGCAAAGGAGGTCTGACTAGGGAGGGGATGTTCATTACCGAAAGGGAGGGAAACGGCATGGAACAAACAAAACAGAGGAAAAAAAAGAATCAGTGTTTCTCTCACCCTTGGTTAAAGCTTTTGGCAGGATAAAAGGAGACCTGGGACTTGTCCCCACACTAATTAATCCTTACAGAGTAACCTGATAAACCATTTGCTACTGGTTCCTGGCTCAGCATGTCAGCTTGTGACAAGCCAGTCTCAGGTAGCAGTCTTTTCTGATTTTGAAGGGAAACCTAGATGCATAATTTAGGGTCTTGGATTCTGCTTTGCTCACTAGATGCATAAAGGTGAGTCTGCAAAATGCTCAGCATTAGTTGCTGGCAGATTTAACCCTAGACACCTGCACCTTAGCCACAAAAATTTATGAGGATGCCAAAGTTAGGAGACTGCAGTAACATCCCACAGGCTTTTTATGCAATTGAAGGGGGCTGAGACCCTTTACAATGTTTCCCCAAACTACACTGCTTGCCACAGATCCTGCAGGACCCATTGCACGCCATAACACCTCATACCCTGATGCGATACAGCAGCATAACAGTGAATCTAGCAGCTGCTATTGATTAAGCCAAGTCATTACTTCCATGTGTATTCCCATGTGGATTTATCAGACATTTATGCCACATATAATGTTGGTCCTCCTGGGTTTGTGGCTGCTCAGGACACACATTTTACTTGAGCTACTTCCCAGCCCCAAATCTCAGTGGACCTCCAGTCAGGCAAAATTCACCTACGCAGCTGTCCTTCGAGCTACAAGCAAAGGTGAGGATGACAGTGCCGCGATCAGCTCCCTCCTCCTCTGACAGATTCCTGGACTATTTGAACTAGTTTTCTCTTCCATGGCAAAAATCAGAAGGGATGAACTAGCCTGTCATTTGTAATGCTCTTTGGTGAAGTAAAGTCACTTCATAAATCTAAGATATAAGTATGATAGATGAATTATTTACTAATAGGAAGCCCCTTCCCCCACCAAATTAAAGTACTCCAGAAAACTGGAAACTTCCTGAGAAAGAAAGGCAACCCACCAGGCCACAGACACCTTTGGGGACATATGTGAAGCAAATCTAATTGTGCTGCTTCTACATAGAAGGTAAATACTTTGATTTGCTCTTTGATTAGTCATGAGCATGGCACCATCCCCTGGAAGGCTTTCTGTATTGCTGTAGCTTGTTGATCAGCTGTTTCCATAGGGGTAGGGAAAACCTAGGTGGATGGTGACTGATAAACACAGCACCCGCCTCCTGGGTTCTTCTCAAGTCTCGCTTTTCTAGTCATAACAAGTGCACTGAATTCAGTGCAATTGGGCCAAAGGAGATGTTTCTATCTTTCATTTTAGCATAGTTTATATGTTATAACATGACATTTTAAGTCATCGGCACTTTAGCTTAAATAATTGTGTTTTACAGTGAGAGGGTTTTGTTTTACCTCGGTCAATTAATAACAAGCCATACTGCAATTTAATAAGTGTAATGAGAAATGCTTGTTTGATTTTTTGAAGTCATGTGCCACGGTAAAAGATAGAGCAGGCTATTCTTTTTGACTGGTGCATGAGGTCAGTGGCAAGCCAATACCGCTCAAGGGTGGTGTCTGTCAGCTGAGTTTCCAGACTGTGCCCTAAATATTTGAAAATGTTACAGAAATCCAAAAGCTACAGGAAATTATATTCTCACACAATGTTTATTATCAATAGGGACAAAAAGATGTTTGGAGTTTGTGTGTGTGTGTGATGTGTATATATATATATATGGATTCTATTTTTTCTTACGTGCTCTGTTTTGCACTATATATCTATATCAATTTGACTCTTTCTTGCACTTGACATCCCTGGGTGCAACCAGTATATCTCCACTGCCCCAACTTCAGGCCAGCAAAAGAAAAAGATTCTCCACTGTAGATATATAAATCTCAGTTGTTTTCAAGGCTTCAGGTCCTCTTTACCTCAGTAGATATCAGACCAAACAGACTTAAGAAGTTTTCTCTGTCTCTCCAACTTGCCAGCACATGGCAAAAAAATGAGGCTACTATTACATCTCTAGAAGGACCATTAATTATTTTTCCAAAACTCTCGTCTAGCACAACTCCCTGCAGTTTGTAGGGGAGGTTATGGCCTGTTGATTTGCTAGCTCCTTCAGTGCATTTCTGGTGTGCAGCAGCTGCAGTCAAGGAATCAGCCCATGTGGTGAATGGTCCCAGCCTAGTCCTTCAAGGAGACCAGCGGTAGCCCAGGGTGTCAAACGGCCTCTGAATGCATGGCTGAT
>NW_010336504.1:0-7632 GCF_000700745.2 Antrostomus carolinensis
AGGGGCTCGTGTATTAGCTGCTGGCTTTGCTGCCTGTGAACTTGTTCTCTGGTATTGCGAACACAGAGGAAAGAAACCTGAAAACCCCTCCGCAGCCCTGGCAGCCCCTGCAAAGCCGTGTCCCCTGGGAAAGAAAGGGCAGGGGTTAGTTTGGCAGCGGGTCCGCGCAAGTATGTTTTCATGCAGCTTGAGCAACAGTACAAAATACTACTCTGTACAATCTGTTCCTAGTCAACGGGTTTTATTACTTTTAAATACCAAACCGAAAATACCAAAAGTAAGGTATTTTTAAAAGGAAACGTTGGCTTATAGCCGGGCGAGGTGGACCAACATAAATTACAGAAGTAATTGCATTTGATCGAAAGCAAACTCTTGTGATATATTATTGTCACATTCCTATTGTCCAGTTATGGTCCTCAAAATGGGATTTTTAAGCACAAAATTGCAAACCTGACCACATTATTGCTGTAGTTTTGCAGCTATTCTGTTTACCTGACTGTATCTCTTGTATGGGTTTGATTTATGACTCCCCCCTGGTTACTGAGCTGACTCCACACCTTTTATTCTCACAGAGATGACTAAGTAAAAAGAGTTAAGAACATATATTATGATGAATAAATAAAAGAATTTCCAGGAAGAGTCACATATACAACATTCAAAGGTGAATTGGATTAAACTGGACACCTAAAACATGAAAGTGCTGCAATTTGGTGGTGGTGGTGGGGAGAAGTAACATCAGGAAGCAATGACCTGACATTTGCAGTTCATTTGTGCCCTATTCATAGGAAAAAATGAACTGCTAGCAAGAGCTGGACACGAGCTAGAAAGATTCTCTATTTCTGACAGATACAATTAGATCTTGTGGTGGGCCAGGGTGAAGAATAAACATGAAAGAGGTAAATTCTTTGTTGATGTAAATCGCCATCTCTCCCTTCAGTGCATTTCTGGGGGAGCTATGCTAAATCACAGGGGCTAAGGAGCTGCCTCAAGGGAGCTGCTCCCTCGCTCTCACTCTGTAGATGTAACTCGCATTAACATTAGTGGGACTTGTCTCTTTTGGAAAGACAACAGGTTATGGAGGTTTCTTGTTCATTCGTTTTCAAAAGATCACTATAAGTAGTGATTTCATTCAGTTTGCGAGAAATTTTAATTAAATATCTATTTTTATGAATATGTTGTTGACTGATGAAAAATACTTGTTGCAAGATATTTTTATAGACTTTGAAGTGATACTTTTGAAAAAAAGTGGATCAATTCTACCTCACAAGGCAACAATCTCCTTTTAGGAAATGTCACAAGGATTTTGCAGATTATGCAGCTCAAGATTCAGATTTGCTTTTTAAAATTATTATTAATCTGTATCTGTCATACCTTTATTGTTAGATTTAAGCTACAAATTCCTCTGGAAATACGTGGCAAGCTTCAATGTCTGTGTTTATTTCCAGAAAGACAAGTTATTAACCTCATCCCAGTTGCTGTTGGGTGGATTCCAAAAGACCTTTTTTTTTTTTTTTTTTTTTTTATTTAAAGTGAAATTAGTACTCATAAAGATTGGTGTAAATTGTTACATTTCTGTTGTTTCAAATCCCATGCTTTCCCTGTGAGAGATCTGCTTGCTGGTGTGTTAAAGGTGGGATCATTCTTCACAGACAACACAAAGCCTCTCTGAATAATAGTCTGTGTGAATAGGAGCTGCTCCATCCGTGCTATGTTTGGAAATACGGGGATAAAGTGTAATTAGAAACATTCCTCCTCCACACTTACTCATAGGCCTCTACGCTGTCTTTATGGTGGGCTGCAAAATGTGCTGGGAGGAATTCTAGGGTACCATGGATTGGAGAATCACTTCAGCAGGCACTGTGAGAATGCTTCTAGGAAATGCTCAGGTTGATACTGTAAGTTAATTGTTTCACCTTCTGAGTACTCCAGATCCAGTCTGGTCACCTCTTGAGAGCAGAAAAGCTGCTTAGTTTCTACCCAACCCCTTATTCTCACCAGGGTGGACAATCCTCAGCTCTTGTACCCACCCAACCACAAGGGGATGCAATGAGACCACTGAGCTGACTGCCATCTGTGCCAGCTAGCCCTGCTCCTCCATCTGCACTGGCCCTGGGTCACAGAAATAGCCCACAGGTGAAGAGCCCTTTCTCAGACAGTCTGGACCACCCAGCTCCACTGTTTACTCTTCCTCTACTCTCATACTCTAGTTGGAGTTATATGAATACCCAAAACAATACCAGTCTATGCAATTATACTTTTAATGAAAATCAGAAATAAATACCACACAATTTGGTGCCCACGTTTCTTAACATGAAGTCTGCATGTGCTGCGAGGATCAAGATAATAAAGTCACCCAATCTGTAGCATGATATCTTTAAGTAATCCCCAATATCCTACTTTGCATTTGATGTCAAAGTTCATTCTCCATGTATTAATACAGTAATTAGTGTTAATTAGTGATTATTATATTTAACTATATACAATTGCTACACACAAGAAAATGAAGTTGCATGGAGGCATGCCATACTTGTTTGGGTGTGGTTTTTGTTTTTGCACTGTTGTTTATTAAGATGTATAAACATTGCACTTGGGAAGAAACTTCTCAGTTACTGAATAAAATCTATTTTCAAAGGCCTACAGAGCACATTACTCCTTTTAGATTAAAACTAACACATGAAGATCCACATTCAAGAACAAAAAAAGGCAAGTTTCTATGTCTGGTTATTTTATTATGTATCTCAGCTGAGCGTAGTTGCACATCATCAGAGTGCATTTTTTCCAGAGTGGGCAGCAGTCATTAAATGATGTGAGAAATCTGTGCATCTGCTGGCAGAAGGCTGTGTGACTATATAGTAGCTGCTAGGCATTGTCAAGGCTATTATTTTTTTAAGGATTCTTCAAAGGTAATTCAGTGTCAGAGTTCTTGGTGTGTGTACATCTCAGCTCTTAGGCTTGGAAGTCATTCTTATCTGGAAATGCACATAAGGGGATGTCTAACTCTGAGCCAAGGCTTCCTATGGAAATCGAAGGCATCAAAGGCATCTGTTAAGCTGGGCACAGTCCCGAGCGTGATAAGGGCAGAAAGAGCTACACTTGCTAAGGGTTACTTTCCATGTGAGATATTCTGGTCATCATCGAGATAACCTCAGAGTCAGGTATTATTCTCAACTCACCAGGCACCCACTGTTTATTTGGTCAAACCGTGAAGAATCCCAGGGAACACTTTCTTCCTTGCCTGGCGAAGAGCCCTTGGGCTGCCTCTGGGACAAGGCAAGAAATGCTGTGTGGAGATGGTGGGCACCACCTCTGCACTGTTTTGATGCTGAAGGCACAGGAGTTAATAGGGTTGTCTCCAGAAAATGCAGAGCAGTTGTGAGATAGCTGTAGCTTGCTCCAGCTTCCAAAGCCTACAAGACTCCTGCACCTTGGCTAGTGATCAGCACAGAGTCTCCACCAAATCTTGCACTTTTAGTTGTTCCTCTTCTGCACAAAGCAGGAGAGACGGTGGTGTAAGGAGCCTTTTTATCACCTCATCTTCCAAATATATCACTTCCGAATAAGCAAATAGAAATACTTAATGCCTGTGCCTGGCTTTTCATTTAAATCATTGCATACGTGTTAGCCTTATAAAATGCATGTGAGATTTTTGATTCTGTGAAAACAAAATCTGAACATGCAGAATAGATCCATTCGAGTGTCATTTGCAATTTATGGACCATTCTTACAGTTTAGTGTACAAATACACTTTTATATATATATATATAAAAATCCATTCCAACAGATTAACATGCAGACTTTGTAGAAACAACTTTGGAAATCGAATGATTAAGATAATTGCACCAAATTTTCATTGTTTGTAGATTAATTTTACTGAGAGCACTGAGATGTTTCTAGTCTTGATCAGTTTTGTCAGATTTTATACTGCCAGGCTGTTTCTTTTTCTTGAGTATAAGGCTTAAAATGAACTATGATGAAGCAGATGGCGCAACTGTAAAGACTTCCAGATCAAAGTAGATGGTAGGTAGATTATTTTCACAATGATTTTTGGTAACCTGACTGCTGCACACTGTCCATTGTAGTAATGTACAGGAAACTCATAAGCATGGTTATGTATGTCGGGAAGAGGATGGGAGGGAGTGAATCTTGCACTTTATTGCAAATTTCACAGAAAATAAGTTATTTCAATAGAACTCACTGAAGTAGCTTTAGAGGTGCTAGAAAATAATACTTAAAGATAAGTGGGGCAATATCCACCAAATAAATCAAAGGAGTAATTTTCATACAATTGTTTAATTTCTCACAAGGTGTTCCTACAGCTGTTTCTAACAATGTTATATTATTAATCCCACGATGTCACTCTATGATTTATACTTTCTGACAAAATTACGACCAGGCAATAGATAAAAAACCCCTTAAATTCAAATGTTTGAAATTTCAGAGTTTCAAATATTTCTATAGGTACCAACAGTTACAAAAATGCTCTTAAAAGTTAACCTCATGGAGTGTTGTGAATTGTGCCTGTGATGTGTGTTCAGAAATGCATGTTCCAATCTATTTTTTTTTTTTCAATTTAACTAGCTTCAGAGGCTTTGTGACAGGGAAAAAAGGAGAGAGATATATCCCAAGGAGGGCAGAAATTAATTTTAAAACAAGTAGGGACTAGAATATTCCCTGCATTGGACGCATTAATTGTATTTATTAGAAAGTTCTGGGAGAATCATTTTCATTGATTAAAGCTGACAAAATTATCATGGGTGACAAACACCGTAGACACCAAGTGAAATTCCTTCTTGAAAATATATTGCTTTGCAGTACTCTTAAATTCACAAATAATCTAGCTTTTCAGCTACACAACTGGCAGCTGCATGAGTTAAATCAACTCAAAAGACTCATCTAACTTCTGCACCTGCCTTCTCAGCAATATTGCTTGAGTTCATATTTATCAGTCAGCACCATGGGTTCATTTGTGCTTTACTTCTATTTTTTCTGCACTATGCCCTTGCTTTCAGATTTGTATGTCCCATGATCCTTGTAAACTCTTGCAGGATTCTTGTCTCCCTGAGGACTATTTTAAAAAGTTACATGATCTTGGCTTTCTCAAAAAGCTATGCGAAAATGCCTCTAAAATATTCCTTTGAACATATGGTTCATAATATGAAGGTGCTTGTGCTTAGGTTTCTCAGACAGAAAATCAAAAGCAATATGAAATGAAGTCATGTAACTAAAAGTATTGTCACTCATTGAGAAAGAGTCTTCAAGGGTCTGATGCATCAGTGAGCTGGTAATTGTGGTGGGAGACCAGAAGCACTGCACCTGCCACACGCAACCCAGGAAAATACTAATCAAAGTCATTACTAACTGGTGCTCACTGACCCATGCAGAACAAAGTGGGGATTTCAGTGTGTTTTCTGGGTGGCAGGTGTTCGCAGCATAAGCCACCATCACAGATGGCACTAATTCACACCTGTGCTGGCAGTCTGAATGGGAGGGCCAGAAACAGACTGAAATGAACTACAATAACATTTCACTTAAAGAAACCATCCCTTCATCTATGGGTATGAAAGGGATGCTAAGGGATATCGCCAGAGATAGGTGGGAAGAGGTGTGCAACAAATGAGTGCCATTCAGTGAATAACCAGCTCAGTTTTGCTGGCTAATTTTTCAGATTTTTTTCCCAAACACTACTGTTGCTACTATCATTATTACTACAGCTTAAAGAACAATTTATAGATCTGGTTTGCCTATCAATGCAGCACAAAGTTGGCTGTTGAGAGAAGTGGCAGGAGTCTTGTGATCTTGGAAGCCATTGTAGCCATTGCTGCCTGTTGGGCTGTGGCCTCAGTTCCTGTCTGGTCTAAAGGACTGCCCACACCTGGCTTTTCATGAACCCTGGAGCAACATAAAATCACTGAATTCAACTGAGTTTACATCAATCTTAGTTCTTTACCAGTGAAGAAACACTTCCAGCATGAAGGCTATTTTTTAAAACCCTGTCCCAATTGAAATACCTCACACTGTAGACAAATGCTGTGTCAGAAGTATGTCTAAGAATGTTGTACATATAAAGGCTCTTTGTAGTAATTGTTTTATGTGAAAAAAAAATTGTCTTTACCTAAGGAAAGGAAAAAAAAATAAAGAAATATTAAAACTGCTGTACTCATCCTTAAACAGTGGTCTCAATATTAAAAGAAACAAGAGCATACCTTCACAGCTCCAGTATGTAATGACTTCCCAAATACCAGGCTACCAGCTACCAATGGACCTTTCCTCTATGAATCTGTCTAATGCTTTTTTGTGTCTGTTTATACTTCAGTCTCCATAGTATCATAACAATGAATTCTATAACTTAATTGTATATTGTGTCAACAAGTGTTTTCTGTTATTTACCTAGAACTATTCCTTGATGACTGCTTTGCATCGGTACACTCATACAAAACTTCTAGAATTTGTTAATCCTCATCATTATTATGCACTTTTAATTCCAATATTACATGTGGGGAAAAAGAACTATATTCAGTATTCAGGGTGGTTAAACTCACTTGTGAAATAACAATTTCAGTATTGCTCTCAGACCTCTCCTAATAAACTTCCAGTAGCCCATTACCTTTTTAGCTACCACCATGCACTGAATGGATGTTTTCAGAAAATACTTTAAAACTACCATAAAACTTTTTTCTTAAATGGTAAAGCCTACTTTAGAGACCATTATAGATGAGGTTTTCCTCATGTACATTACTCTTCATTTATTAAAACAAAACTTATTTCCTACACTTTGGTTCCTATCTGTTAGATGATTATTAATCCAAGGCCTTCTGTCTTATCCCATATTACCTCTACTTCTGTCAGAGCCTTTAATAAGGGACATAATCAAAAGCTTTCTTAAATTCCAAGTAGTCTATAATGATTGTATGAATCATATGGTTTTCTGCTCCAGCAAAGAAGTCCAATAAATTTCTGAGGTACCTATTTTCACTGCAAAAGCTATGTATATTCTTCCCTCATGTGGCATATTTATTTACTTGTGCGTTAATACTCTGTTATGATTCTTACCAATTAACTTTGTGCAGAAATATCTTTAAGTCTGCAGAAATATCATGTCTGTTGTTCACTGGATTATCCTCTATGCCTCTGTACTCTCTAGAAATTATGTTAAAAAATGAAAACTGATATGTGAAAATATAAAATTACTTTTTCCACATTACCACTTCCATCTGTTTTGGTACTAAGGCCAGTTTAACTGGTGGTAATGTACGACAACAGAAAATTACGTGGTATTGGCAAAATTTGTTGTTGTCCATCTTATGGATTTGTTCTAAAATGCATTCTGTTGACACTCTGAGACAACAATTCAGACTTACCTTACATTAGGAATGACCTTTGTATGAGAACCCTCCTATCCACCTTCACAGGCAGTGCAGACTCAGAGAATTAATGTAACTTTTCTGTTACGGTTTTCTCTTCCCTGAGTGCTCTTTTAATATAACTGGTTATCACTGAATATCAGACGAGTTTCCCATTTCTGGAATATTTGAAGAATGGTGGGTTATTAGATTCTATGCCTTTATGTCTCAAAATTGTTTCATCTTGTTTTAATGTGGTTTTGTATTTCATTTGCCAAAGTATACTCTGTTC
>NW_010336504.1:7658-29174 GCF_000700745.2 Antrostomus carolinensis
GTATTTGTTTTATTATTCTTTTATTTTATTTTGGTTTGGGTTTTTTGTTTTATTTTAATAGCTGTAGGAAATTTACTTTTCTGCTTTATCATGCTGGCTTTTTTGATCCTTTAGGAGTTTCAGCTTTCAGCCTCATAAATTTCTGAGTAGTCTCCATGTAATTTGTTAGTATTTCCCTCTTTTAGCTGCTTCTTTTAATTTCCTTGAAATTACCTTTCTCATTTTTATATAATTTATTTAGTTTTAAATTAAATATTACTGTTACTGACTTTTTTATCTCACACACAGCTTTTTCTGTCCAAATATGACTAAAATACAACCACGACTGCAGACTATTTTTTGTGCATTTAGGTCTTAATAAGGCCTTGTAAACTGCTCAAGACTAAATCAAGAGTTGCTTCTTATTTTTGTGAGTTGAGTGAGCAGATGAGTAACGCACACGAACAAAGAAATCAATGCACAGTATGTAAGATTTGCCTTCATTTTTCATTATCTATCCTACGGTCTGGTAGTACTACATAGAGAGACAGGGTGTGTTAATAGCATTTTGTGACATGGGGGGTGCTTTTTAATGAAAAGCACTGTGCATCACAAGCTGTCCTTTCCTCTTGTGACATGCCACTATCTAGATGTTTTCTGTCTATAAAAAACCAGTATGACAGATATTTCATTTTACTGAAAATGAAAAACATTACTGTTATACAATGCCATGGTCCTCCATTTGAACAATTTCCATTTGTATTCTTTCTTGAGTGTTTTTAAACAAATGAATTTCTTAAAGTATATTTGAATTACATCAACAACCAGAAATTATCTAGAAGTCCCTTTGAAATTTGATAGAAATGTTGTTAGGACAGTCATTTGGCAGTTCTGGTAGACAAAGCAGAGGTGGACATGTCCCATGCTGGTGCAGAGAGCAAGTGTAGCTGTTAAAGCTCTTGATCTAATATTCACCGAAGTTAGTTGGTGGTCCTCTGTTGAGTCCAATGGATCTTGAATGGGGTCAGCATGGCCATCAGATGTTATCTTTCCAGGTTATGGAGCTGACATTCCTCCAAAAGCACAGAAAATCCGCAGGACTTGTGAATCCCACAGCTAGAAGGATCTCAATTAATTGAAAGTAGTGTAAAATCATGTGAAGGCAATCTGTGGTTATTGGATTTGCACAGATATTAGAGGATATTCATATGCATAATTTTTTCCTTCCAATTAGAAGATGGCTGAATGTAGTTCGCTTCTTCCCATACAAATTCCCCAGTGAATTTAACTCTTTTTTTCTCTTTGTAAATTGTTTGAGGAGCAAACTTTCATTTTCTTAAATGCAGTCACAATTTGCAGCTGTTTGACCAGCAACTTTCAGCCTTATTCATCTGTGGATACAGATGGGTTTGTACAAGCTAGTAATTCCCCAAACATTTATTCAAACAAAACTCACCCTGGCAAACTGTAATAAGAACCAGGTATGAATACTGCTGAAGTGACAGCTATTTGAAATCTGAATAAGTGTTCATAAATACTTTCTTAAAATGTCTGGCCAGGCTCCATTGAACATTGAATGTCTCTTCCTATGTGGAGTAGAATATAAAAGATAAATTTGTAATTAATTGTCAGGAAGTGAGAAAACCTTTCATGTTTATTTATATAGCCTTTCTTACCCACATGGTACTGTGGAGAGGCTTTAGCAAATGGAAATTTGGCACATAGATCATCGTGCTGGGTATTGAAAGATGGTCAATGGTCTAGCGCGAATGTATTTCTCTGACTGCAAGCTCCACATGCATAAATCTCAGTCTCTAGCCTAAGCAGCAAATATGTGAAACTGAATATTGATAGTGCTGTAAAGGACTGCTATATTATCAGCATTGCTAAAACTGGTAGGATGATTTGAGAGACTGAAAAGTTAAAATTCACTCCTACTGAACTGGTCAGAACGGGTTACAGCAGTGGTCTGACAACATTCTCTTGGATGATGCCCTCATTTCCCAGGCCATTATTCCCTGGAAGAGGGAATTTATATTCAGGATCAGATTAAAAACTCTATAGCTATATGTAGTACTGAGCTGGGACAGTCACTCTGCTGGAACAAGTGTCCAAGATTTTGAGAAGGGGCAATGAGGCAGGCAGCAGCCTCTGCAGCCTGGGTATCGCTTAGCCACAGCGCACCGTGCAGTAACTTCTTTAACTAAGCCACTCTGCCTTTTCATTACTCCTTTCGTGTTCCCTTCCCCCTGAAGGCACTACAGTTGTGGTCCTCAGCTGTCACTGCATTCCCTTGTAGGTAGGCTTAGCCTTCCTCTTTCATGTGGATACCTGCCCAACGAAAACCATTCTTTGTCCACTGTCAAGTTTGACTAGGACTCCAACATCTGACAGCTCAGTCTGCGCATACTAAGTGACACAGTGCAGTGCTAGTCACCCAGAGCCAGAATTCCTCCTCCTTCCCATGCAGTGCCAACCTGCAGGTGAAATTACAAGAATGTCAGGAAGGTTTTCCAGAACATCCTTCTGGTTTTGTCACTGACCTTAGAAAGAGACAGCCCATATTCTGTTAAACACATGCCCCTAACCATGCCTGCAATGATGTCCTCCCATGTTGGCATCCTGAGAAAGGGTAGGATAAGGATGTAGTAGAAGTCTGAGTCTGCAGCATGAGGATAGTAATGTACAAAACTGATGTTATGAAGCTGAGTGAGGCAATGAATATTGATTTCAATATTATTATGGAACAGCCAAAAATGGTCAGTGTTGAGTTGTGCCCAGAATCCAAATGCAAAAGACAAATCAGAGCTATCCTAGAGAGCTCTGGCTACCAAGACAGCAATCCCCAGAAAAATAATAAGATGTTGAATCAGGATTCAGATGATAAAAACTTGTAATTAAATTAAAACTCATCAGTGTGACTATACAGAAAATAGATCTTCTCAAACAAACTTTATATAATTCCCTGATGAAAGTGCAAACTTGGTAGCTGCAGATAGCAGTGCAGATAGATAGAATATCTTGGATTTCTGTAATGCACTGAATTAGTATTACAGGACATTTTGATTAAGAAAACATTATGCAATGTCAGGAAAACAGACATTGCATAATTTAAAAGTCAGCACATTGACCTCAGCAAGTAAAGAATGACCATCAAATAAGATTATGTCTACAACATTACACAGAGCTTGAAAAAAGATCTAGTGCCTCATTGTTTTCATCAATGATATACAAAGCATAATTGCTGACAAGATATGCAGATTTGTGAAAAGGTAGTTGATGAGGAGAAAAGGGAAGATTCAGATCTCTTGGTAAGCTAGGCCCAGTCTAAGAAAATGCAGTCAAATGTCAACCATAAATACAGGAATAAGGCACATGTGCAGCTTACACAGAAGAATTGTGTCCCTGAAACAAGTCCAAAATATACTACATGGTTACAGAGGGGCTGGAAAAAAAAAGACAGAAACCAACTAAAAATACAGAAAGCTAATGTCATCCTTGAGAGAGTGGAAACTTTACCTCAGTCGAGGGATTATTAGTATGAATTTGCTATTCTTTTTTCAGTTCTATTATCAACATTTTAAAAAGAAAGTTAAAATATTGAAAAGTGATAGAGATAAAACTCTAAATTATAAGGGCTAAAAAAAATGCCTTATAGCAGGAATCTAAACCAGATTAGTCTATCTGGTTTGTCAAAAAGAAATACAGCTTTATCAAAAAATGTTTAATTTCCTCAAGCAAACAAAACCAATACGAACTACAGGACTCTGTATCCTAATGGTTAAATGCATAACAAGCACCAATTGCTGGTAAGCCAACAAATTCCAATTAGAAAAAAGACAAACATTTTTACTTGTGACAGTGATTAACCACGGGGACAAATGACTGAGGAAACTGATGTAAGCAGGCAGGAAAAGAAGTTTCATTTAAAGAGTAGCTTAACATTAACGTGTTTGTTCATCTGCTCAGCTGCCTTGGAAAATTCAAAGTATCCTATACTCTTGACACTGACTATAGGGGAAGAGAAACTGAGGATGAAATAATCACCTCAGTCAAATTCACTCTGCTGTTACAGTTTACATGTTTTAAGTCAGTGTTTGTTCCCTCATCAGCAGTTGATGCTTGTTATGCATTTTACCATTAGATTATAAAGCCCTTTAGTTCTTACTGTTTTTGTTTGCTTGGGGGAAGTTTTCAGTTTCATGGGGATTTTATACTGCACTTACTCTCTCTTACTTGTGACATAAATGTTGGTCCCTGTGACTGAAGAAAAGAGCAAGTTTTCTAAAAGGATGCAGTGACGTTTTTCTATGGTCTCATTAATTAGAATACCACTTTGTACCTGAAATGGTATAATTCATCTGACAGCCCATGCAAAATAAATAAATAAACAAAACGTCACTATGGGAGAAAACAAGAAGTTGGTAGCTAGGGTAATTAACATTTTTACCCAGAAGTTTTTCTAGAGAGGAATTCAGTGTGAATTTTGTGAATATTTGTTTTGATTTTAGCAGAGAAAATATGGGCATTGATATTTTCTGGTTGTTTCAGAACACAATCATCATGTTACAGATGCTATCCCTTCATGCAATGAACATTTTAATGTTCTCTTACAAGGCAATTTAGGGTATAGTCATGTTTGAAAACTCATTGTCCTTGTCACACTTGCTTGTGCCTTTTCTACTGAGTCCAAATATATGTGAAATAATGTATTCCACTTTTGTCAAAGCTGTGGTGTCATAGCTGTGAAGTGTGAAGCAGAAATGTGTTGGTACCACAAATATCCAAAGTCATATTACTGCTTTTTATAGTCCATATCCTGAGGACATATGAATAATAGCATGCTCTTTGAAATTCTGGCAATACATCTGTATTTTCATTCAGAACTGTGATTCGGCTTTAATGAAATCAATGGGAGATTAGCTATTGATTGAAATTTAGCCCTACATCTGACTCTGTGGAAAGATCCTTTAAGATGCAGAATACTCTTGCTTGATCCCAAAAGGCATGTGAACACTAGCTTAACTTTAAGCACTTGAATTATGGAAGACAAAAATAAGCCGTACACTTACAGGACACAGTTTCTGGGGATTGCTCACATCACAGCAGTCCAGTGCCTTACAAGATTAGGCACGATGTGCTTACCTCACATTAAAGACCGACTTTCTACTGATAAAGCCAACATTTATAAATCTTGTAAAGGTCTGTGTAGTGGGTTAGGCTAGGGGGGAACCAAAGAGCCTCAGAACTGTGCGTATCACAGGATTATGAAAACTGATGAGTGGGTTGACTAAAGAGAAAAAGGGCAGGATTTTGGATGTGCTGCTTTGAAGAGACAGGTAAAAGTTTGTTGCTGCTGCCTTTACTATTTTAAAGTGGAGTGCTGAAATAACTGATTTGCTTGGCTATCTTTTCTGATTTTGTAAAGTGAAGATCCAGGTAACTAGGCAGCTAACTGAACGCTGAAACTTCATTATGTTTGCTCATGTAAGAATTAGGATTTATTTTTAAATATTTTATTTGTTTTGCTTTTATTACCCATTTGCTAGAAACGGGATTACACTTGGGTAAGTGTCACCTGGATTTTTTCCTTTCTCATTTTTTAATGAATAATTTTAGAGTGCTGATTTGTATATGCTTAAATCCATAAGCTCAGACAGCACTTTCATCATAATACCTGCAGGAAAATAACACACAGAGTTGAAAAAGAAAGGAACTATTTCTGCGACTCCATCACACAAAGACTTCTCCTGTAAAAGCCTACTGGTTTTTTTTGTATTGGTCAGCCTCCTTATACTAGTACAAACTACAAACTTTCTTAACTTCCAAGGAAGCTATCTTAAACTGTCTAGCCTCTAAGAAATACTAACTTGAATTACGGAATACACAATATTCTGTGAATCAGATTTTTTTTTTTTTTAGTTACAAATTACAGCTCATATTGAGAATAAGCACTATGTATGCTTCATTGCTTGGCAGGCAGGTTTTGCTGTGTACCCAGCAGAATATACAAGGTGACTGACCGGGAGCTGCCATGAAACAGCACTGGGTTGCCTTGTTCTAGGGGCAAATTTGTTGAAATGAAGAGATTCTTGTAGAATCATTTAATTTCACTGAATCAGCACCTTCCAAAGGAGGAAACATCCTATAGGAATCTTCTAATCAGCTCTGCCTCTAAATCTGGGTCTCATCATCCCATCCTGTACCTTTCTGTACCAAGTTCTCCTAGTCTTTCCTACAGCTTCCTCTCCCAGGTGTGTAGTTCAGCATTTATATTAATAACTAGAACAGCTTCTAAAAAGCTCAGTTGATTATTTATTATTTTCAGAAGGTATTGCCTTCTGGAAAAGCACACTCTTATTGCCAAATCTCTCTTCTTCAGTACTGTTCTTTTCATATTTTGGTAATTTGAACAACCAGATGTAAGCATCTGTGGACCATACAGGATTGATGAGCATGCCCACAGTCACTGGGAATTATTTTTTTTTTCAGACTGAAAAAAAAAATCTGTCTGAGCTGACCTGACCTGCAAGCTTAGTTTTCAGACAGGCAAAGAATTTGAAAAAGGCTTTGTAGTCATTACAATTAGATCATAATTAGCCCTTTATTATTTTAAGTTATTTTAATCTAAAAATATAATTCACTTTCAACCTGATTCCATTGATGTCAGTGGAAGATTTGTCACTGATTTCTGTAGGAAGAGGTTTTGGGTATAATAATTACACAATTTCAATGCAAATATACATGCATACGAGGAAAATGTACATGTATATGAGGAAAGAGTCTTATAAAACAAGGGAGCTGAGGGAAAGCCTATACATCTTAGTAATAGAAACAATATTTCATCAGTTTGCCTTATTTTTATGTAGAAAGATTTCAGGGATACATTCTAAAAATGTAAATCTTTATAAAGAATTGCTTCATGGTTATAAACATCTGAATTTCAGTCTCAGGGAAACCTGGCTTTATGCTGTTAGTAATTATCTTTGTGGTGACAAAGTCCATTGTTATTTAGAATAAAGGGAAAAGGATGTTCTCCATACTGTAATCAGGAGCACCAATACATTTTAATGAACAAGAGGGTGGGGATGATGCATTTTTGCAAGCACAGATGTTTTACCCTTAATTTCTGAAACTTTGATTTTATTCAGAGCATTTAAGTTTTGCTTGCATCAAGGTGGTCTGCTTCACTGCTAATTAGGTAGACAAGAGGAATCCAAATACTTTTCACAGTTACATGAAAGAAAAAAAATTGGGACATTTTACCTTAATCCCAACTCATCTTGAAATGGTGATTGTCCACAGCTCAGCTATAGGTGATTCAATCCTGTATTTATTATGTGAAAAAAGTGCTTTTAACAGTTAAAAAAATTGTTTTATTCTGGGGCACTTTTAGTAAGAGCCAAGGAGAGAAACATGATGGTGGTATCTCACTGATCACAGTAATGGGAAGAGATTTCTGGATCAACATTTCCTCTGAAAAGATGGGAATACCATTTTGAGAAGCATTACTGTCAAATATTACACTGCTGTATTTTGCAGGGACTTTTTATGTGTTCACTGTTCCAACTGGTGTATTGACCCTGACCAGCAGTCAACCACCCATGCAATCACTCGCTCACTCTTCCCCATTCTGTACCATTTCTCTGGACAAGGAGAGAAAACAGGAAGAACAAGAGCAAAAAGACTTGTGTGACGAGATAAAGAAGCTTAATAGATGCAAGAAGCGGGGAAAAAAAAACCCCAAGTGAAACAAGGGAAAGTGCTCACTACATCTGACAGGCAGACCTACCCCCAGCCAGTCTCCAAACAATTATCCCCTTGGAAGCCCAAACCCTTCTTCACCTCAGTTTTTATTGCTGAGCACATTGTCCTATAGTATGAAGTAACTTCCTGGCCAGTTTGGGTCAGCTGTCCTGGTTGTGTCCCCAACCAGTTTCTTGCCCATCCCCAGCCTGCTCACTGTGAGGGAAGGATGGGGCAGAGTAGGAAAAAGAAAAAGCCTTGGTTCTGTGTGAGCACTGTTCAGCAACAGCCAAGGCATTATCAATGCTGTTTTAGCCACAAACACAAAGCACAGCCCCATACAGGCTGCTATGAAGACAGTTAACTCCATTACAGCTGGAACCAAGAGAGTCCAGCTCAAGAAACGTCTTATTTCTGTGATTAAGTCACTGTCCTGTGTGAAAGATGTATTTTCCTATCCTCTCATGTCGAAATTGAAACCATATTGCCCACTTCTCTGATGAGTGCTCTAAATGCTGAACTGCTTGACTTGAACTTTTATGTCTGCAGAGGCCTTCTTGGGTTTGTAATGTCGGCATACTGACGCTTTCACAAGTAACACAGAGATAATGGCATTAGCATTTCAACCTGTAGCTAGTCAAGTACCTAGAATTTTGTTATTATTTAATCCAGATGTATAGCCTAGAGCACTGTAATGGACATTTCCCAGGTTTGATGCTTCGTGCTTAAGTAGTCTGGATACCTGTGCTGGCAAGTTATAGGGACATGTTACAGATAAATGACTTGTGCTGCACTTAAGTTTGAAAGTTTCTTCATTTTAAAGATATTCTCAAGTGTTTTAGGAGCTGTGATTTTATGAGAACTCCAACTTGTTTGAAATAGGAAGCATATTTGAAGAATGCAGAGTAGAGGCAGAGGTCCAGCTTTGGTGCCACTTGAGCATAATTTTCCCAAGATACAGTTCAACTCAAAATTACATGATTCTTCAAGCGTCTTCTTCATGGACGCCCGACATTGTAAGATTCTATGTGTAAGCTTAACACATTTTAAAATCCAGCCTGGTAAGTTCCTTAATACCAGTAGTTCTCTTGGAATGTTGTTCTAGAATTTAATTCCTTCTACAGTTAAAATCTGCTTAATGCTTTGTATTTCGGTTCTTGCTTTGGAAGGGGTTTTTTTGATAGAAGAAGGAGACTGAGTTCTTGGATAGCTCACTTTAAGTAACATTTTACTGTCTTTCATTATTTTGATGGCTACTCCTTGGAACTTCACTAGTTTTCCAATATCTTGTAATACTGGATATTACTGCAGAAGCAGTCATAATGCTATGAAAAAGAATGAAGGTAGTATGATCTTTCTGTTACTACAGTATCACACTTATTTATATAACTAACAAACAGTTATATTATTTTTTTAAGCCACAGCATTATCTTCAATGCTTAGCTATCATAATTCCCAAGCCAGTAATTTCATCCCATGATGGTCCAAGATCCTGTATATGCAGCATTTTTAGTTCCCAAGAGTTGAAATCTACGTGTGTATTTAATTGCGTATTTCTTTGTCTATGCCCAGTTTCTTGAATTACCTAGATCATGCTGCATTAGTAACTTGTCTCCCAGTCCTTCTGTCATTTGCAAATGTTATTGGTAATGCTTTTGTATTTTTGTTTTTTTTTCAGGTCACTGGTTAATGATAACCAGTAAAATCTAAGAACAGATCTTTATGGGACACAATAAAAAGACATCCATTCTATGAGTGTTCCTTCACTGCAAGTATATGTTGACACTTACCAGTCCAATTTCAATCTATTTTATGTATGCAATACTGATTCTTAACATTCCAGGTTCATAGCCAAAATGTCTTGCAAAATGAAGGTAGATGTCCTGTGGAAATCTAACTGTATTGCATGGACATAGTTACTTTTAATAACCAAGCTTGTAAATCCATTGATAAAATATATTTTGGATAACTGAATTTGAAAGATCTAGTTTCCATATACACATAACAATTGACACCTGTTCTACTGCATCACTCCATTAACTTTTTTCCTATTCGAGTTCCATGTCAGCTTCTGAGGTATTTTGTCAAGAGTGGATGTCAGGCTGACAGACCTGTAATTACTCAGATTAACCCACTTATCCTTTTAAAGTATTGCACACTGCCTTTTTTGCAGTCCTCTGGCACTTTACAACTTCCGACAGTTATTGGAAATAATTTCTAGTAGCTCAGAAAGCTCGTCAGCAACTTCTGTCAGAAGTTATCTGAACATATCCATTTTAAAATGCCTGCCTTTTGGAGCTGCCACTTGATTTCTTTCTGAGTTGGGAAGGGAAATTACCATTCGTCATCACCATCAACATCATCATCATCATCTGGTATGTATACATTATCTCTTTCCCAAAATACATAAAAACTTATTGAATGCTTCTTCCTGTTCTGCAGAATCCCTTCTAGCACTGACGCATCATCATTATCCTTTATCAGAATCTTTTTTCTTTTCTTTTCTTTTCTTTTCTTTTCTTTTCTTTTCTTTTCTTTTCTTTTCTTTTCTTTTCTTTTCTTTTCTTTTCTTTTCTTTTCTTTTCTCTTCTCTTCTCTTCTCTTCTCTTCTCTTTTTCCTTTCTTTTCCTTTCTTTTCTTTTCTTTTCTTTTCTTTTCTTTTCTTTTCTTTTCTTTTCTTTTCTTTTCTTTTCTTTTCTTTTCTTTTCTTTTCTTTTCTTTTCTTTTCTTTTCTTTTCTTTTCTTTTCTTTTCTTTTCTTTTCTTTTCTTTTCTTTTCTTTTCTTTTCTTTTCTTTTCTTTTCTTTTCTTTTCTTTTCTTTTCTTTTCTTTTCTTTTCTTTTCTTTTCTTTTCTTTTCTTTTCTTTTCTTTTCTTTTCTTTTCTTTTCTTTTCTTTTCTTTTCTTTTCTTTTCTTTTCTTTTCTTTTCTTTTCTTTTCTTTTCTTTTCTTTTCTTTTCTTTTCTTTTCTTTTCTTTTCTTTTCTTTTCTTTTCTTTTCTTTTCTTTTCTTTTCTTTTCTTTTCTTTTCTTTTCTTTTCTTTTCTTTTCTTTTCTTTTCTTTTCTCTCTTTTCTGAAGTTCCCAGCTTCTAATGTTTCTGTTACCTTTTGGACTTCCATACCACAACCGTAGCCAAATGGTATAATTTCCTTTTTTCCAAGACAGGAAGGCCAGTTCAGATCTAAGCAAAGAACGTGGCTGGGAGGGCTTACTGGGAGAGACAGAGGAAGACACAGCTCTGCTGCCCAGTTTGCTCGAGCTTAGTCTGGCAGGCAGGGCTGGTTAGTGTCATTAAGGGCAAGAGATGACATATGAGACAGTAGCTGCTGTTCCTGTGGGAGTGATCTTGGGAATTGCCAGCAGCAACCAACCTGCTGTTCCAGAGTTTTCACCTAGCCCTACATCTCAGGGCCTCTCCTCCAGTGACAGAGCTGCCTGCATGGCACATGGCTGTTGCTGTGTGTGTTCAGAAGATGGCAAATATCTGATGGTGTTGCTCAGAAAGGTTGCCCAGTCAACATTTGGGCCACTTGAATAATTGTTGTGCCTTTAGCTGGGTTTTGCTTTGAAGAAAATCATATTTTGTTTCTCAATGATACTAAGTACAGCAGATATCTCATGGGAAGTGTCGATTAGCAGTGTAGCGTTATGATAGATCTCAACTCTGTGTGACAAGAAAGTCATTTGTGATTAAATAAAAATTTTTCACAGCACCCCATAGGTAAGAGACAAAATAGCTAATCTGCCTCTTGTACATACATGCATGGACATACAGAAGTACTTCAGATGCTTTTCATTGGTATATTGTTTTATGTTCATTAATCTCTGCCAATATAAAAATGAAACATTATTTAGGAGGGGAGTAAAAAACACCTAATCCATTCAAATTAAGTTGTCAAGATGAAAATAGCTTGCCAAGATCTCAAGAAATGTTAAGAAAACCAGAAAGATTTCTGCCTTTGCTTTTCTTTACATTTGCTAGATTAGAGTGCAGGCACCATGTCAAAAGAGCAGCAGTGCTTGTGAGCGAGCATTTATCAAGTGCTAACAGGAGGATGAAGGAAAATTGAAATGCCATTACAATCTTATTCTTCATTAAAAGTGAAGTACTAAATTTTCCACTAATTTGTTTTGACAGATGATATTCTGACAGTTGACACCTATAACAAAATGTGGCTAAAGTGGATGCAATTCAGGAAGTGATGTTTTAATTTTTTTTTCTCTAGCACTGTGATGTCAGTGAAAGAGATAATTCAGATTTGGATTTTTTTTTTCTTAAATCCGTTTATCTTTGACCATCAATACTTTTGCTATAGGCAGATATATACCTACAAAACCAGCAAAAGCATTAGCTTCTTAGACTGTAAGCAAAATGAAGTAATTAATGTGATTAACATTGCCGAGGAAAACTGGAGCATCTCACCTCTTTTTCCAGGCAATATGTGAGGTGACATTTTAAAGCATGACTTTGTTAACAGTCTTTTCTGTCTCAAGCTGGATTTTTTTCTTATGTGAAAATGCAAACATTATTTTATTGTAACTGTTGATGAGATTTAACAGAAGAGTGAGTGCTACGGGGGGTACTCTTGCAAGTTACTTTCCTGTAAAACTTCAGTTACAGCTGTCTTTGGGGTTGAAGGGTTGAAAGGATTGGCAGTTGTGTTCCAACATGGTATTTCAGAGGTATTTCAGCAATGTATTTCAGATAACAGTTATTAGTCATGATGTTTGTTTGCTAGTTATTGAGATAGACTCTCATCTGCAGCTGCGAAGTGCCAAGTGAAACTCACCACAACAACAGGATTTGTCTTGATAAAGCTCCGGCTGTTCCTGAGCTCTTCTTTAGATGTTATGATGACGCTTCTCTACCACTTACTGAGTGAAAGCGATTCCAAGGAAAGCATCAACCACAACTGCTTTTAGCAAGCAGTACAGGGCAAAAAGCTGCAAAGCCACCGCACTAGTTAAGATGCCAACGAATGCCTTCATGAAGAGAGGTGATTCTTCCTGGGCAGGTGTATTAGCAGTACGCTGCCAAACATAGGCCCAGTGCCATTGAGGACTTGGCTACTCAGTTGTCTTTCTGAGTGTGTTTTTTTGCCCACAACTGAATGAATGAACGATCTCAGGAAGCAGAGAACAGAGAGGGCAAAAAGAACCATCAGATACAGTTCCTTTGACTACAAACCACTGTGCAATAAATTATTTCAGATGGTTCTTGTATATTAATTCTGTAAATAAACAGTTTGCTTGTTTTTCCTTTTTTAATGATTGCAGTAAGCTGTCAGACAATGTCTTAGAAATACTATCTTTAAATAAGAATTGAAATTTACCTATAGTATAGTGATTTATTTTTTTATCAGATCCTGTTTTGTTTGCTTTCTAATATCTTCATTTTGTTTTTAGTGTATCTTATTGGTTTGATATGCCCTCTTTGTAAGCTAAGAAAGATGCAGTAAGTTTGGAAATATTGCCATTCTATATTGTAAGAATTCTCAGAGGCATTGTATAAGGCTGCAACCATTAATTTTTTTACCAATCATTTACATGAGCCTCTGTGGTTTAAAAATAAGATCAACAGAAATTCAGTCCAGATAATTTCATACTTTTTAAAGGAGATTTCAATAATGATTTCTGGGGTTTTTTTATATTGCTCTTAGATTTTCCCACTAAAGTTTTTTAAAAAAATTTACCTCAGAAGAGGTAATCAGTTTATCTCCTAATCGCCTATAAGCATGCCTTGTCAACTATGCATTTTTGCTTTTAAACATGTCCCCTCTGTACGGCTGTAACTATCCTGGCATCACAATCTCCTTGCCTCTGTATAGGTGGTGCACACCCACAGAATACATAAGGGAATATTTGAACCAAGAAAGGCAAAAGTTAGAAGACAAGTGTTGCTGATATTTGTTAAAATCTCCAAACTTGCACAACTTTCATCCCTTGGCCTTTATCTGCATCAATTTGCAATAACCTTTTTAAGAATGTGAAAAATAAAAGCCCCGAGTGCCTGTTTTTGCATTTGTGTATGCAGGTAACTCCTGATTCAATCAGTGAAATTATACATCCTTAAAACAGAATAGATTTTGTCTCTCACTGTGCTTTCCAACAGCATAGAAATAATAAAGTTATTAAAGCTGAAAACTGAGGTCTGCCTAAAGCATCTCCTTCTCATAATATGTTAATATGTATAACCATATGCTTTTCTGATTATATTAAACCCTGGACAGATGTATATGATAAGATTGTAGTTCCTTTGAAAATACCATAGCAATGTGGGAGATGTTTTTAAGGATAAAACTAATCTTAGACACAAAATCTCATACACATAAAATACAAAATCTAACTGTTGTTATGAGGAAGGACCGTAGAGAAATCTAACAAATATCCAAAAGATGTATATGTTCATAGAAATTCTGTCCATGATTTTGAGGTTCTTTGTTGCCAAAGATTTTGCAGGAACAAGCTTGCTCACAGTTGTGCCAGTAATTTCTGTCATCAGGCTGACATTTCAAGAGCAGCCTTCTGCATTTTTACTTACCCTCCCAGATGCATCAAAAGCACAACCACCCTCTCCTTGTGTAGGGCTGCAGAGACATTGGAAGAGAGACCATCGCATTAACAGAACAGAGTCAGGGCCAGACAATCCTCGGTGGGCAGCTTTCACTGTCTGTCCATATGGGAGAGTAACAGTTTGGAATGAGTTGCTTCGCATGGCTCACAGAAGTTGCGGATATTGCATACATGAGGGATCTTCTTATCTCCTTGTTCCTCTGGGTAGGCATCCTAGAGGAGTTTGAGCTGAATCCATAAAGGAAATGCCCTGAAATCTGTGACAACTGTTTGTATATGGTTCTATTTATCATTAGCAGTCTCTTTCTCCCCCCCTTCCCCTCTGTTATTTTGTCTGTGCAACCAGGAAGTCTTGAGCTGGATCCTGATGGCACCAAAGGAAATGAGCAGTGGCTAATTTCAATTTTAGCTTTTGAAGCTCCAAACAGTTTTGAAGGAGACAGAGAAAAAATTGTGTTCAAGCCTTATTTTAAATAAAAACACTGTTCACTATTCACTGAACACATGGATAGTGAAAAATACAGCAGCATTTTAGAAACAGAGAAATCCTGCTGATAATGAAACAGCTAAACACTTTCTGCACCATCTAATTCCCCTAGCATGTCAGTGGGATTTGCCTAGTCCCTGAGCATCTCTGCTTTCATGCAGTGCAAACTCACAGATGCCCTAAACTTCTTCATTCCAAGCAGCTATGGGTTTGTTTCTGCATAAAACCACATACTTTCAGAAACTTCACTTGTTTAATCCAATCTAATCAGAGTTTGCAATAGGAGAGCGCTCTTCAAAATAGCCTCTTTAAGGCAGATCTCATTTACTTAAAGGGGACATGTTTAAAAGCAAAAATGCATAGTTGACAAGGCATGCTTAAAGTGCCCTGTAGGATCACTGCATCATCATCAACTTCTCAAATAGGCAATTGCATGCAAACCATAAACAAACTATTTGTTTGCATGAAAAATAGTGCTAAGAAATAAAATATTTAAAATTAATAAAAGGGATGTAGCAGTGCCATCCAAAGTGACATGTGACTAATATATCTCTTAGCTATGCATTAAGAAGAATCATTAGCTTCTTTCTACAAAAGTATGTTGAGGTTTTCTGTGTTCTCTTGGTGAAATCTTGGTTCTGTACTAACAATCACCAAATCTAACAAATTAAATATCTTGCTTACTATGGAGGGGAGGGAGATTATGTGGGACTCATACAAAGGACTGCCAGGTCTTCACTTAAATGCTGGAAATGCTTTGTTGGAGAAAGAGTTTATGTGAGACCTCAGTGGTATACAGAATTTGCAGTGACCTCTGCACTGCTGATTTGTTTCTTTAAGAAGACTATTCCTCTTCTCCGGCTATTTAACACTTTTATGAACCTTTTATGAGCTTGCTGTCATAAATAGCCTCATTGTTTAATTTTGCTCCTTTAACACTTGTCCAACTTAACACCTCTGCTTAATACCAATTTGTGCTTCTGAAACTTAATGGCAATGCAGAAAAGAAAAAATGAACTTTATAGCCTATCTACAACAAACAAACAAAAAAAAAAAGAAAAGAAAAAAAGAAAGAAATTAAATTGTCCAGTATAATTAGAAACTGAAAATTCGTTTCTTTTTGGATCTGATGTGTTTTGTTATCAGCACTAATTCAGTTGATTGTGTTTGGATTAGACACAAGAAGCAGATGATACATGGCCTGAAAACATTCTACCTGTCTGAAGGATTCAGTATCTTTTCACTGAATGTTGCTTACATGTTGTCACAGAACATTATGTTACTTCATACCAGAGGCATGTTAGTGATGCTGGGTTATACAATGCTAAAATGGAATTTATACTGTCTTGTGCTTTTGGATCACACTTCCATGATGCACAGTCAGGACTTCAGGGGCTGATTTTCTAATACTCCCAGCTGTAAACGTACATATTTTGAACTGCTGTACTCCCCTTTGTCAAAAGCAAATCTTCTTGTTGCTGGAGAGCAATATATGGAGTATTTTATTGCACAGATCAGAACTACCACTGTTCTTGCTGTCACAAGATCAAGAAGCATCCGTATGGTCATCTATTGATTCAGTCAAGGCAAAACCACAGAACACCCTGAAAAGCCCCACTGCTCTTCTGTACCTTTGGTGGAGACTCTCATCAAATCCCCTGGCACACGTGAGGCTGCCTGGTTTCACAGCGCTGGCGCAACGGCACAGCCTGGCTGAGGAGCTCCCTGTAACATTATTGCCAGGAAGATCACATTTGCACAGCTGCAGATGGATTTTTCCTCACTCTGACAACTGTGCGAGCAGAGCTAGCCGCGGCGATGCTGCCCTTCAGCTGCTGTCGAGGCTGAAAGCCTTGCTTCTCTGCTGCCAGCAAAGCACCAAAGCTGAGGCTGGTAGGCCGCCCACAAATGCCTCGCAGTCTGCCATCTCACTGCCTCCTTTAACAGCAGTTAATTACCATGTTCCTGGAGAGCTTGTACGCACCAAACTGTATAAGCATAGTTGTCTTGCCCTCAGTAGCTGCTGTATTCGGATGCCCTCGACACGTGGCATGGCCTCGCCCTCTATTCTCCCATTTCCTGCCTGCCACCCCTCCATCCAGGGTCACCCACCTCCCCCCACCCTCCCTCTCCCTGCCTTTCCCTCTCAGCCTGAGTTCCTACGCCAATAAACCAGACAGGGCCTGGCTGAGATGCCTGCCCCACCCTCAGCCGCCCCTGGGAGCCAAGGCAGCCTGGCTGCCCGAGCCACAGCTCCTGCCTGGCGGGGCCCGAGCCCTCCTGCCTGGCGGGGCCTGCGCCCCTGCTCTGCCCTGTCTCCAGGGCCCGTCCCTGGTGCCCTCTCCTGCCTGCTTCACTGGTGCCTGGTTTCTCTGGGTGCTTTGGCCCTCACAGGTGCAACTGGGGAAAAGACATGGCAGTGGGAGCAAGCAGGGCTGTCCCCATCCTCCCTGGTGCTTGGACAGGGCTGTGGTTAGTTCATGAACCTTCAACAGAGAGCTGTTCCCTTCCTCCAGTGCGTCTTTCCAGGGGTGTTTATTTGAGGCCATGCTGGGGTGAGGTGCTTGGGTTCACATTGCTTTGAACTGGGGACAAGAGGCTGCTGGGACCTTCTGGATGACCATACAACTTGTGAGCACTCAGATGTCGTTCCTCAGGAGCTGTCTGTCAGTCACAGGGCTGCGGGCGTGGAGAAAGCAAAATTGCAAGGTCTGAGAAACGAAACAATCTTTTTGATTTTCTCCTTGAATTGCCTTTTCTTCTGTTTCTTACCCCAGCACAGGGTCCTTCTTTTCTCCCCCCAACGAGCAGTTTTACAGGTTTGCACAGATCTCCCCAAGGACGCAGGATGCAAGAACCGCACCCGGAGTGATGCAGGGGCCTCTCACCCCCAAGGCCTCTCCCATTCGGCCCAGAGGGCGTGGGACGCGGTCTGGGAGTGCTCCTGGGCACAAGTGTGGGTGTGGGAGAGCTCAGGAGGTCCGAGACATTATCCCTGGGGCACAGCCTGGCAAAGCCTTGCAGGCGCAGAACCGCTGCCCTTCTCGGTCCATGTACAGCGTGTTGGTGGATGGAGTTGGTCGCTTCTGGCTGCTGAGGTCAGATAGGGGCTGTTACCTGTTTTGTGCAATAATTTTGTGGCAGTTGTGACAGTTTTGTTCTTTTCAGGCTTGGCTAACTCAATATCTATGCTCAGTCCTCGTTTGTGCTTCTGTAGCTTAATGGCAATTCAGAGGAGAGAAGGTGAACTGTTCATTTTGCTCTTAATTCAAAAGTGGTATTCTTAAGTGCTCTACAATATCTCATGTTTTCAGGCTTATCACTTTGTCCTACTTGCATTTAGACAGGGTTTTTTTTATATCTCACAAGTCTGCCCTTCTAAAGTTCACTCTTTTATATTACTTCTGTGGTAGCTACACAAAGTAAACTAATAATTTGTTCTTTGCCCGTGGTAATCCAGCTTTTACATTCATTTCCTGTACTAGCTCTGTCTGGATTCTCAGCGTTAAGTCACCTTTTCATTTGCAGATAGTACAGTAGTCTGTGAGGAAAGGTATTTCAAATGTTTCACCAGTCAGCATCAGATATGCTTTTTAACATTGTGGAATTCAAACATTTATATTGTGTTAATCCTTGAGGTTATAAACTCAATTGGAAATGCCAGCATGAATATCTCACCTCAGCTTTATCACTGGGAGAACCATTCAAAATTAGGATTTGATTTAAAAAAACATATATTTCTGTCAGTCTCAAATCCTACAAACACTTGTGCTGTGTATTTAACTTCTCTGCTGTAATTCTTTTAAAGCATCACTGTGAGTATTCAAGTCACCATCTGTGACAGTGTTTGCAGAACTGGGACTTCAGCTTAGGGGTGACTGGAAATATTTTGACTAAATGCTTGTTGGAGGAGTGGTGTTAATGAAAAAAATATTAATAAATTTAATTAAATCTTTTTGAAAATGTTGATTCTGTAAAAATGAAACACTTCTGTTTAGATACATTTTATTTTTGCTTATGCATTCCAGGTCTCTTTTCCTAGGCCTTGTTCTTAAATTGTCAAGACTGTCTTTTTGCTTCTTATCACTAGCTTCAGATTCAGCATCTAAACCTTTCTGGCATTCTTCCTTTCTTCTTGTATCAATCCAAGAGGCAAAATTGTTTAATATATTATTCTGGGTTTCTTCCAGCTGTGCTAATATAATTGATTAGAGATGGTTGGTCATAATAATAAAAATCAAAAGTAGGCTGTGAGTGAGAGTAGACAGTTCAGATAATATTAGGAAATTTTATTTATTATCATCAAATTCTTTAATGGGCATGTAAGAAAAAGCAGGCAGTGTTTCTTAACCATGTTTAAAGTAAAACACAATTCTTTTTAAAATCACATAATTTTCTTCTGAATAATAACATTACAAAATCTAGGAAATTGATAAAACATATATCAAAAAGTCCATCTATCTTCTCATTTGCAACAAACTCCAGAAGTTTATTCCATTTTGATGCACAGTTTCGCTGACGGTGGATAAGCTATGATTAGGTATAGTTTTTTAGACAGAAGACTAAGATTTATTACTTAGATAAGTAATAAATTCAACATAATTCACATCTAGAGCTGTGGCTCACATAAACAGGAAGTATATGTGTCTCAAAATCATATATAAGCCAATTCTGCCCTAAAGGCCATGAACATTTAGCTCTGGGTTTATAGTTCATGTCAGTAGCTTCTTGGATATTTGTTTGAAAGATGTGTGTTAACAGACAGTAAGGAATAAAATTTAATAGTTCATTTGGCCTTTTAAAAAATTAATAAATATCTGATAGTGTAGCCACTGAAATCAAGGACTTAATGGGAATGCTTCCAAGCACTAACTTCTCTTTAAAGAGAAAATAAGTAGAAAAAACACTTCAAAAAGTAATCTAATTTCTAACATAGTTTCCAGATACCTGCTAAAGCCATTGATAATGTAGGTTATCAGGAAGTGTTCATAGTCTTGCTGACTCTTTATGGAGTATCTCATGATGTTTAGCCCTTTGAGTCCCAGCCCATGAAAACATATGACTTGTGAGTATCAGGCAGGATAGGTTCACAAATCTGTGGGGAAAGGTCAGAAACTATGATGTCGCTGTGCCCTCAGGTTCAGAAACCAGATAAACAGTAGAAATATGTTTTCAAATTTATGTTAATTCCATTATCACAGAATCATAGAATGGTTTGGGTTGGAAGTGATCTTTAAAAGTCAGATCTTAATCCATAGTAGGGTACATTTGTGTGCAATTTTTGCTTGCTCAAAGTTGGCATCAATGTTTTAAATCTCGTGCTTGAATTGTGAGCTAAACTAAATGCGTAGTTGATGAAACATGAGCAGAACTGAACGCATACTTCATTCATTCTTTTTGAAATGTCTCTCATATTAAAAAAAAAGAAAAGATACTACTGTTCTCCTACTTTGATGTCCCTTTTGAGTGTTATTTCTATAACTATATAACATAAAATGATTTTACTAACTAATATTCACAGGAAGCTTTGAAAAAAACAATAGAGATTATTCATAGGAATAGTGTTGAAACTTTATTCTTATGTTTACTTTCTCCAGTCTCATCAAGAAACAGAGAACATCTGTGACCCATTGTTCAACCAATGCTAATCAGCATAAATAACCAACAGTTGATGTTTGGCATCACTGGATTATTTTTAAAACATTTTGAAGAAAACTGGAAGCTACTGTCTGATAAGTCATGAAGAGAAAGACTAAGTTCAGCAAGCAAATTTGTTACAAGTACTGTATATCAGCCACGGTTGGAGCTGCAAGTTCCATTGCAACATAAATCTCTAAAGCTCCTTGTTAGTCACATAATAAATAAGCACTGGATGTAGTCTTTGAATATATTTAGGAAAAAATATTGGCATAAGACCACATTTTGGCATCCTGGTTATTAAGGAAGTGCAATTTAGCACTAATACCTTCATTACTTCAGGACTGGTTTCACCTGTGCCTGTATTTCTGACAAGAATATAAATTAATTTTTCAAGATGATGCACCTGCCTCATTCAGGATGAAGGCTTAAATACAACCACTCTATCCAGTAGCATGGTTTTACTTATGTTTGGGTCTTCTTTACTGAGATAATACATCACTATGGTAAGCTGTAAACTAGCATTTACTAAAATCATCTAGATTTTCTTACCTGAAATATAGCTTCTTCTCTCTGAAAACTTGGACTATGATAGGAATACTGTATTGTTTTATGGCTATAATGATAATCTAATTCCATATTTTCATCTTCTGTTTTAATTTTCTCTACTGTTGTGGTGGGTTCACCCTGGCTGGACACCAGGTGCTCACCAAACCCACTTTGTCATTCCCCTCCTCAGCTGGACAGGAGAGAGAAAATATAACAAAAGGCTTGTGGGTCGAGCTAAGGACAGAGAGAGATCATTCACCAATTACCATCATGGTCAAAACAGACTCGACTTGGGAAAATTAGTTTAATTTATTACCAATCAAATCAGAGTAGGATAATAAGAAATAAACCCCAAATCTTAAAACACCTTCTCCCCACCCCTCCCTTCTTCCTGTGCTTAACTTTACTCCCTAATTCCCTACCACCTCTCCTGCAGCAGTGGGAGAACTCCTCACGCTCCTTCCCTGCTCCAGTGTGGGGTCCCTCACACGAGCTGCAGTCTTCAGGAACAGCCGGCTCCAGCACGGGTTCCCCACAGGGTCACAA
>NW_010336505.1:0-1334 GCF_000700745.2 Antrostomus carolinensis
TACTTACATCTTCCAATGCTGACTGTTGGACAAAAAAAACCCAAAATAAAATAATCAGAAGCTAAACCATTACCTCAGGTATACTATCATAAGTATATATACTACACTATATATAGTTTATATACTATAATATATAATATGAAAGAAAATAAATAATTTTGAATTAGTGTGGGCATATCCATATGTATATACATGTATATCATGTGTGTGTATGCATACATATATACATCAGCTTAATACAATTGTCATAGAAAAGTTTATATTATGTTTATGTTCAGTTGACCACCTGAAAGACAGAAAATCAACTAAAAACATGTTACTCCTTTTCAGAACGTTACAGATGGGCTTGGGATGTAAGAGAAGATTGAGGATCTTCTCTTATAAGGTCAATATAAAGCCATTCTGGGTGGCAGCAAAACAACAGTCAAAAAGTAGAACCTCCCTGAACCAGGTGTCCCTGCTGATGCCAGGGGGGTTGGAACTGGATGATCTTTAAGGTCCCTTCCAACCCAACCATTCTGTGATTCTATGATTCCATGATACTTGCTGGTGCAATGCTTCTAACTCCAAGCAGTGTCACCTTGGGAAGAGAATGTCACCTATATGGCGATACAGGGAAATCATCTTTGAGAATGGCTGTTCATAAAAGTACTGGCAGTTACCCACACATTGGTTTGAAAGATCCACTTCTTTCTTCAGAAATGTGTTAACTAGTAAAAGGAAAAAAAAAAAACACAACATAATCCCTAAAATGGAGATGGAGCAAAATTACATATATTTGTTTTGCCCGGTGTGAACCTATTTTGCTGATGCCCATGAGTAGAGTTTTTGCTTCTGTGGGTGCCACATTACACTTTTCACACTTTCTATTCCAGTGGGGTTTTGATGCCAAAGTTCATAGAATCAAAGAATGTTGTGAGTTGGAAGGACCCACAAGGATGATGGAGTCCAACTCCTGTCCCTGCACAGGACAATCCCAACATTCACACCATGTCCCTGAGGGCCTTGGCCAAATGCTGCTGGAATCTTGTCAGGCTTGGTGCCATCAGCACCTCCCTGGGGAGCCTGTTCCAGTGCTCCACCACCCTCTGCCTCAAGAACCTTTTCCTCATGGCCAATCTAAACACATCTGTCTTGACCTGATCAGCACAGGCACTTCCCACAGCACTTCACTGCTAATGCCAGGGCTCCTCCTCCTCAGCCACGTCCCATTTTGTGCCACCACGCAAGTGACAGTTCAGGGACTAAAACACCTGCAAACTAAACCTCCTCCTGCTTAAGATTAACATGTTATAGGACTGACCTTGTAGGTACCTCAGACTCACATTTCAGAA
>NW_010336505.1:1808-7811 GCF_000700745.2 Antrostomus carolinensis
GGGGGTTGGGACTGGATGAGCTTTAAGGTCCCTTCCAACCCAAACCATTCTATGATTCTATGAAGACACCACAGCTAAGAAATTGTATGACTACCTGATTTATTTCATTCTCTTACCAGAAGTGCCCCCCATCAAAGGGGGCAGCTGAACAACTGTAAGATTTACAGGTTTAAAGGTCAATATAAAGCCATTCTGGGTGGCAGCAGAACAACAGTCAAAAAGCAGAACCTCCCTGAACCAGATGTTCTGTGCTGGTTTGGTTTATCTAGGTTTCAGAGCTGGCCTTTCTTATTGCTGTGTTAATACAGTCTTGGGTGCTACAAACATCTCTACCCCTTACTCACGTCACTTTATAACTAACCTTTTGAAGTTTTAAATTAAATAAATGTCACATTCCAAATTTATCAGCTCATGCAATGAGCCATGGCTCTGCCAGTTTGGTACAATGGCCTGTTCGTTAATCAATGCACCCAGGAAAATTGAGAACAAATATTTGCATTCCCTTAGGGTAGAACTGGGGTCAAAAGAACCAAAATCCTATTTATACACACCGCCACCATCCTGTGATGTGAAAGAAAGGAATGTTCAGGGTTCAGTGATCAAAAGGAAATTAGAACAATAAGTTTTCTAAAGCTATTGCAGCACAGGAAACATCTTATCTTACCTATTTCATAGAAACTTTCTTTTTTTTTTTAAATGGGCATTTTTATACACTTTGATGAAAGATGCAGAGTCAAACTTACTGTGGCATTTGGTCAGTAAAAAACCATTCCAGTTATCCTACACGGTAATTAACCTGGATAATCTACATTTCCCTGGCTACTGGACATTGCTAAGTGATACACTGGATAGCACAAACCAGCCCTGAGCGAGAGACCACCAGCCTTTCCACTGGTGTGGACACAAAGCAACACTCAAACTGCTACTGATGGAGTGTGTTTCCAAATGTACATAAACAGGTCACAACACCACGACAGGACACAAACTGCTCAGCCCACATGAAGCAGAGATGAACCAGAAATTAACTGTGTCACAATTAATAGAACTATATCAGATTTGCCTCACCTCCAGCACTGGGGGCAGTTTGGGCACCACAGGAGAAAAAGGATCTAAAGCTGCTGGAGAGTGTCCAGAGGAGGGACACAACATTGGGGAAGGGGTTAGAGGAGAAGGGTGTGAGGAGAGGCTGAAGTCACTTGGTCTGTTCAGCCTGGAGAAGAGGAGACTGAGAGGAGATCTCCTGGGGGTCTAGAACTTCCTCCCAAGGGGCAGAGGAGGGGCAGGCACTGATCTCTTCTCTCTGGCCACCAACCAATGCCAGGAGCAGAGGGAATGGCAGGAAGATGTGGCAGGGGAGGGTGAGGTTGGCCATGAGGAAAAGGTTCTTGAGGCAGAGGGTGGTGGAGCACTGGAACAGGCTCCCCAGGGAGGTGCTCATGGCACCAAGCCTGACAAGATTCCAGCAGCATTTGGCCAAGGCCCTCAGGGACATGGTGTGAATGTTGGGATTGTCCTGTGCAGGGACAGGAGTTGGACTCCATGATCCTTGTGGGTCCTTCCAACTCACAGCATCCTGTGATTCTATGAATGGTCATGCACTGATCCAGGGAGCCACAAAGCTACTACAAAATTCCCAAAGTGTTTAAAGCCACTCTGTTCACCTCTGAGGTAACATCACCCTTCTGTTCAGCCATGGTAAACGAACTGGAGATCATATTCCCTGTGGAGCTGGGGGTAAGGGTCATATCCCCATCTAGCTAAGCCCTGGAAAGAAAAACATTTCACTTGGGACCTGTCATAGTTCTGGGGCTTTGGATTAGGGGCCAGATCTTCAGCTGGGATAAATCAGACAATGGCATGGCCTTAGCTTGTGCACTCCTCCAAAACAGATCACACCTGCACTTCTGGATCCCAAGAACAGCTCCTCTTTCTCCTCCGAGTTGCATGGTGCTGTACACCCTACAGTGCTTACAACACGCACAATGATGGGATCAATAATGCAGATTTTATTCAAGCAAAGTAGATCCCGATGCTCATTTCTGTCACTGACATAAGACTGCCAATTTTTGCCTCTCAGGATTTGTGTATTTTCCCCCAAATTCCTCAGACTCATTTAAACCAAAGGGAAGTCTCTGGCCTGGATCAGAAAAGCCTGAACCTGCGAACAGCTGAAGAACAAAAAGCAAGCCCTCAAAAATAATTTTTTTTCCATTATTTTTAATTAAAGGAAAAAGATATTAATGTTCCCAGTAAGCCAATTTAGTATGCAGCAACAGGTTTTTAATGAGACTAACGTGCCTCATTAAAAGCTTCAGTACTTCAGTACTACAGCCTTCTTCTGCTGCCTTCAATCCACTAGCACCACCTGTAAGCAAGCTGTTAATTAAAGTACTCAGAATGACACAATTCAAGTATACAGAACTATATAGAAAGAGGAATTTGATGAATTCATAGTCCCAATTAGAAAAAAAAGACACAGTGGCTGTTTTAACTGGATGTCTGGTCAGTTCTTCTCTGATTCCTCCTGGTACTAGATTATGCACGCTCAGGAAGAGTATCTGTTTTGTACGTGCTAATTATGTTACCAGGATACTAAATACCAAACAGTGACACACGCAATTTAACTATTAAAGATGTTTTTAAATATATCACTTTTTTAAAAAAAAAATCTTTGCATTTTGATAGTCTTATTCCCTAAACTACACCTACAGGAGAATTCCTAATTAATGCAGCATCAGAAAATGAGAAATCCCTTACTCAGTCTGTGAAACCAGCAGTGGAAGAAATACAAACTGGTCAGATATGGAGTAGCAAGAAAGTTTAGTTTTGCATATTGGCACCGGAATATGAAGTGGGTCTTTATACACAATTTGTTTCCAAATGTTTTGTGTACAGTAATTCTGGATACAACAAATAGTGTTTGTTTCTTTTTAAGAAAGAATTAGGAAAGAATACCCAGATTGTTTTGACATCAAATGGCTGTGATTTGCACATGCTGGGATAATTTCCAATATCTATTCAGGAACTCTCTTACCCTCACAAAACTACCTTCTATAAAGAGAAATCTCAATGAACCATTTCTAAATGACAGTTAAAAATTAAAGTGAATCAAGAGTCCACTCATGAAAAAATGACAAGCTCTTTCTTATGATTAGACATCTATTTGTCAGATATGACAAATGCTAGGTTTGAAATAAACAATAATTACAAATACTGGGATTTTTTCATGAGAAAGTACTCAGAAAAATATGTAAATATGTTAGGGACAAGATATATCCAGCATAAATATACCAGAATAATTTTTGAAATCAAGACAACATTATAAATGCCCAAAATTCAATTTTTACAAATTAATCCAATCATATCACTGCCAACAGATGAGCGGTGACTCCACTGTCCAGAAACAAAGACACGCTTAAAGGATGCAGAAGAAACAATTGTCATAAATGATACTGAAATAATTGCATTTTGAAATACGAAGAGAGGGGAATGGAGAAATGACAGCTCCTCAAAATACTTTTATAGCTACATCTCAGTTGCTTTTTTTGGGAAAATTCTGACTGTAAGTTCAGATCTAACAAGTATTAAACATCGTATTTTCCACCTCACATCCCCCTGTCATGGTGCCCACCTCTTCTATCAGCACTGGACAATTAGGGAACCTTTTCTGGCCCAGGATGCCACCAGGAATGCAGTGGCCAACTGACCTCAGCTGGGACCTGCTGATTAACTCTGCCTAGCCCACCAGAGCCCAGAGCAGGATTGGCACTGAGGTGATGTGCTTCAGCTGGAGAACACCAGTAGAAGGCACATTCTTGCTTCATCACAGGAGCAGACACGCTCTGTGAAGGTCCTGAGCAAGCAAACACCATGTCCTACCACAATGCTCTGTCATCTAGCGAGTGACCAACGTGAGGACTCACAGGCACTGACTGCATTGGAAAAAGAAATTTAAAAGTTTCAGAATGTTCAAACACTCATTCAGATCCTAGTAACTGTCACGTGTTTTCACTAGAGAGAGGTGTTCTGGGGTTGCATGCAGATGTAAAGATTCAGGTCACACATGTATGAAAGCTTTGAGGAATCTTTACTAATCCTCTGAAGAATCATTAGTAAAAATATTATTCCATTCTACAAATACTCCTCCAAATATGACCACATCTAAATCACCTGATAAGAGAAGAAGCCGCAATTGAAATAAGAGTTATGGAACAATAAAATACATTTATGTAAAACAGTTGTCCTGGTTTTGCTGGGACAGAGTTAATTTCCTTCTCAGTAGCTGGAATAGTTGTGTTTTGGTTTCAGTGTGGGATTTGTTATGAGAAGAATGTTGATCAAGTCCTGATGTTATGAGTTGCTGCTGGAGCCCAAGGCCACCGTGTTTGGCTGGTTCACAGCTGCATCAGGACTGGGAGGGAGAAGCACAGGGAACAGCAAACCCCAAACTGGTATTTGGATGTGCCAGGGAGATATTCCAGATCACAGCACCTCATGTCAGTGCATTGACCAGGGGTGACCAGAAAGCTGAGGATTCCTTCAGGGATCGCTCAGGCTCTCGTTCTTCTGGGTTTGTGGTTTGGGGACTGTCTGTGCTCCAGGATCACTGGCTGGGACAGGCTGGGCATCGGTCAGTGGGTGGTGAGCAACTGCACTGGGCATCACTCATCTGTATATTCTGTTATTACTGTCATGATCATTATAATTTTATTTTAATTAGTAAATTGTTTTTATCTCAAACCATGAGTGTCCTTGCTTTCACCTTTCCAATTCTCTCCACTACTCCTTGGGGGTTGGAGAATGAGAGAGTGACAAGGGGGAATGGTTTTAAGCTGAAAGAGGGGAGGTCTAGATTAGATATTAGGAAGAAGTTCTTCACTGTGAGGGTGGTGAGACAGTGGCCCAGGTTGCCCAGAGAAGCTGTGGCTGCTCCTCCCTGGAAGTGTTGAAGGCCAGGTTGGATGAGGCTTTGAGCAACCTGGTCTAGTGGAAGGTGTCCCTGCTGCTGGCAGGGGGGTTGGGACTGGATGAGCTTTAAGGTCCCTTCCAACCCAAACCATTCCATGATTCTATGCTTTTCTAGAAAAGTCAGTAAAAAAATCCAAGTGGAACACAAATAACAATGAATCTTGAACAGCACAAAGAATACTTGTCAGAGCTTGCCACACAACCACCTTGTCCTGGAAGCCCAGGAGAAAAAGTGAAATGCAGGCAAAAAACCTGTATATTTTTAGTACCTCAGAAAATCTGTCTGCTATCACCCAAGGGCATATTTATCCACACGGTCAGTAAAGCAGCTTCATGGAAATGTTGATATTGATGCTGTTTCATACAGACACTATCACCTTCTTTTTTCCTTTTGGTTGCAAGAGACTGGTTCTTCAATATCAAAATGTTTTTCTTAGGTGCATGCAATTCTTTACTTTTACAATAACACATTGCAAAATCCATTTACTTCGTGTGTGTTCAAAAAAACTGGCTGGCCTCAAGTCAAAGAAGAAAGGAGGTTTCAGCTCAACACATTTTTTCTGAAACAAAGAGAATTTAAAACAAATAGTTGTCCACAGGATTTGCAAATACAAAAGCTCAGTTAACCCTTCAGCAGCTCACCCAGCCCCGATGACAAGTAAAATTCATCTTTTTTGAGTGGACAGGGAGAGACCACCTAGATCAGAGAGAGCGCCTAGAGAAATATAAACGTCCACGCTTCGCACATTATAACTGGAAAATAACATTCAGTACTTCTCACAAAACAAGTTTACAACAAACACACGGTAACTGTGTTGGTCCATACTTCCCCAAGAGATTAATTGTTGGATTCCTCCAGCACATCATTTAAAATGTATTTGTACGTGCAGATCACCTTGAGTACAAAAGGGACCTCTCCTGCAAAACAAGAAGCTCAGCTGCCAAAAGCAGTGATTTGATGGAAACACAGCTGAGGAATCGTTGGTGTCAGAGCTTTAGCTTAGGTCAGGATTAAATCTTTTTACTACTTTCCCT
>NW_010336505.1:7838-8410 GCF_000700745.2 Antrostomus carolinensis
TTACAGCATGAGGGGGTCTGCCAGAGGATTTCAAACAGCCAAGAGCCTGGCTGCCATCTGCTGAGACTGACACACAATCTTCCCATCTTCTGTCACCCTTACTGCTGGCCCTGGGAGAAAGAGGGAGAGGGCAGAAATCTGAACTTACTCTCCCCAAAAAGTCTGAAGGATGTGACAGTTCTCAGGGACTGGCTTGTTGCACAGGCCATCAAATGGGAAATGAAAAATCTGACTTTTCCTAGGAAACCTGCTCCAGCCTTCCATGCACAACCACCACCACAATGGTACAGTGCACCGGACCTGTCATCGCCTATCTGCTGGGACAAACAGCTGTGCTGGCTTTGGGGAGGGGGAAGTGGTTTTGGGTTTTTGTTAGTAGGGCAAGGGCCCACCTTGTGATAAGCTTCAAAAGCTCCCCTGGCTCCAAGGTGTATCCCCTCAGCCCAGGCTGGGCCAGAGAACACCAGAGAAGCGCCTCTGTGGATCCATATTGGTGAGGGGAAGGACTGTCCTGAGAAGAAGAAGGTGGAGAGAACCTGGAGGAGAGGCCATTGACCTGAACAAAAGACCAT
>NW_010336505.1:8510-16630 GCF_000700745.2 Antrostomus carolinensis
TCATCCAGTTCCAACCCCCCTGCCATCAGCAGGGACACCTTCCACTAGACCAGGTTGCTCAAAGCCTCATCCAACCTGGCCTTCAACACTTCCAGGGAGGAGCAGCCACAACTTCCTTGGGCAACCTGTTCCAGTGTCTGACCACCCTCACAGTGAAGAACTTCTTCCTAATATCTCATCTAAACCTCCCCTCTTTCAGCTTAAACCCATTTCCCCTTGTTTTGTCATTAACTGCCCTTATGACAAAAATAGAAGGCTCTCTTATCAAACATGCAACTTTAGGTAAAAAAACCAACCCAACTTCTACAACTACTTCTCCAATTGCACAGAATTTCTGTTATACTGAGAATCTTCTCAGGATTTGCAGCAAAATCATCAGCCTTAAAACTGCCTTTAAAGTAGCAAATCTGTGCTTGTCCTGGTAACTGGCACTATTGCGGATTTGGTTCTAAGTGTCTTTCATGAAGACAACTACCCTGTCAGCAAAGGGTACATGGAATTAATCATACTGCACGTGATTAATGAAGTCACACATCATACTGAATGCAAACCACCACATTTCCAGAGATATTTAGAAGCAATTTCCTAAAGTTCTCTTTTTCTCTTCCAGAATATGGAAGAATCATTTTCTTTTTCACCCAGACACTGTTTTAGCATAAAATAGGGTACAAGCCACTCATATAGGTGTTCAGAAGAAATAATAATAACTGGTCATACATCCAAAGATGGGGTTTTTAGTTCAAAACGATGTTTGATGTGTTCAAGGTTCACCCAAGTGCCATACTGCAACTGTACAAACATTTCACTTCCCTGAAAAAAATTATATCTTAGTTAGATGACAATTAAAAATGAGGCAAATTACTCGATTCTCTGCCTGTGCACATTGCAACATCACAGGTAACTAGTTTCAGCAAGATTCACAAAGTTTGATCAGAGAAGTCTCAGGACTGGAATAAGGAAATGCTGGCCATAAAAAATGGAATTTTATTAATAAAAGACCTGGGAAATCTTAGTGTGCACGTGAAGGTACGTTGCTTAGTTTTACGTATATATAAGCAGCAGAGTACAACCCTGCTGTCTCATCAGTGTTTCATTATTTCTTCCTATTTTTTCAAATCGTTCTCTTTCCTTTGCAAAAAAAAGACCCAAACAACAGGGAGACATGAATGGCTACACAAACCCAACAAAACTCTCTCTATAATGTTCTGGTTGATTGCATAGATAAACAAACTGAAAAAAAAAAATCCAATTTAAGTAAATTTATCTGGTACTCGTAGTAGTAAATCAAATCTCTGACTTGAATTTGGTTTTCCTGTTGATTGTGCCTTTTTGAAAGAAAAAAAAAAAGAACTAAAAAGTTATGATCATTTATAAAATGCAGATGTCATATTTCACAGCCTCTGAATAAGAAGTGTCTGATTATCCCAGCAAACATCATCAGGCCACTAAGATCTCAATGTTGAGGGTCTTCTAGAACAAGGTGTCCTACTGACTGAAGATACCTGCTACATAAACCATTAAATTGCTGGAAATGTGGCAAAAGAAATGGAAAAAAATAGTGAGCTGATGCTTCTTGCCAGGCAGAAGCTGTAATTCAAATGTGTGGTGGGAATCCTTGCTGTGTCCATACACAACTAAACAGTAAAGATAATGCAGAGTCACCCCAAAATCCACACGTGGTTATCTCCTCAGGCTTCAGCGTGGCACTGCTCAAGAGAAACCAGTGACTTTGGAGAATTACAGCCCAGGAACTAGTTTGTTAGAAATTTACAGCTGACACTAGCACTGACTGGGAAAAGCACTTCAATGAAATGTTAATTTTTATTTTTTTTTCCAAACAAAAATGTCCCTTCTCCAGAGACAACACCAAGTTCTGAAGAAAATTTGTTGGTCCAAAACTCCCCCAAATTCTCATTCCTACCATCTGCATGAAAAAGTTCCCTTAAGATCAGTGCATCATGCTGAGAGCAATCAGAGTAACAATCACTGGATACATTCAGAATTCTAGATAATTGTATTATTATTAAATATGATAAATATATATTAAAAAATCAGGCATAAATCAGGCACGTCACTAACACTAACTGCAGGTTTATTTCTTAAATATTTCTGACATCCTACCTCGTTATTGACTTCAGCAGGTTTTTTCTTTGTTTCTCCAATGTCCAAATAGCTGTGGAAGGGAAACAGAATTGATTACTGACAGAAGTATCTAATTTACAAAATACAAATATTTCTACACTCTTCTTTTTTTTTTTTTTCATACATGAAGCTTTTAAAATTTATCATGCCTCAAAATAACATAAAAAGTAACTAATTCAAGATTTGAATGAAGGAGTATTAATACAAATCTGCAAGCTAGCCCTCTGGGCTAACGCATATATTAATATATGTATTAAGGACCAGGCCAAACCTCTGCCATCACCAAAAGACTCCCTTAGATTTCACAGATAAATAGATCAGGAAATAATCCTGATACCATTTCAAACTATTTTAAAAACTTTGTAAACAAACACAAGTTGTGTTTTCCTGGCTAATTCTCAGCCAAACATCTCCAGACTGTCCAATGTTTGGGAATTAACTTTGGATATTGCATTATCAGAACAGTAGATTTTTTTAATCTCCTCAGGTTATTAAAAATTGTTTTAAAAAAAAAAATCAATCAGGCACATGCATTTTATGAGTTTATCCAGCGAACAGATGAATGTCTGATGTGTCCAAACAAATTCTGACTACAGGTAAGTTTTCTTTATTATTTTCCAAGATGGAGAAGTACCAACTATCTATCTCCAAGTCACTGGTGATCAGAACAGACCACCAGTAACCCTGGTGCCAGAGAGAAGCTCACACAATACTGTGGGGTGGATCAATAAATCTCAGCGTAATATCAACTCATCAGAGTTTTCAAAGTCATCATCTTGCCTCTTAGTTTCTCACAGAAAAGTCTCTGATGGATTTAGAGCTTTCCTCTGTACTCAGCATTAACTGAGGGCACCAGCTAAAGTTCAAAAGGATCTACACCACTCGTGTTTCAACAGGACGTGGACACATCTGAACGCTGTATATCCTGATTTCTTGGGGTTCTGATGAACCAATAGGATCTTCACAATTATTTTATCAATAGATTAAATACGAGCCTCAACTGGACAAGAAAACAAAATGTATCTATTTGAACAACACTGCTCTCCACCAGAGCACATATTCCCACAAAAACACGGCGTGAACTCAGAAGGGCTAGTGAAAATAGGGATGGGTTAGCTGCATCCTGCCTTCCCAAGGAAAGGGAGTTAAATACACACTCAAACATGAGTAACCCACAGACTGGCAGACACGCAACTGCCCAGGCACCCAGACGAGGCTGACTCCTTTCCTCTGTCAGCACTCCGAGAGCCACGAGCGCGGGTCTCCTCATGGACACAGCTCTCCACAGCTGGTGGCACTGCAAGAAGTTTCCAGGTTTCAGTGCTGCAGAATGAGACACCTCAGTGGGCAGTTATAATTCAACATGACAGCACCTTTCAGCACCTTCTGCCAAGAGCTAAACATAAGAACAAGAATGCTGAGACATCTATTCTATACCAGGAGCATCTAACCCAACATTACGTGATGGGCATTTGTTATGTGTTCTCCCTGTTCCCACTTTCAGTGGGAAACCACGGGTGCTTTGGCAGGCTTTTAACTGGAAAACCCTGCCTGAGACAGGCAGGTACACCTGATGGCTGGAGCGTGTCCAGAGAAGGGCAACGGAGCTGGGGAAGGGTCTGGAGCACAAGTGTGCTGAGTTCCCTTGTGGCTGAGGGAACTGGGGGTGTTGAGCCTGGAGAAAAGGAGGCTGAGGGGAGACCTTGTGGCTCTGTGCAAGTCCCTTGGAGGAGGGTGGAGAGAGGTGGGGGTGGGTCTGTTCAACCAAGGACCAAGGGACAGGACAAGAGGAAATGGGCTCCAGTTGTGCCCAGGGCAGTTGAGATGGGATGTGAGGAAGAATTTCTTTGCTGAAAGGGTTCTGAGGCATTGGAAGGGGTTGCCCAGGGCAGAGGTGGAGTCCCCATCCCTGGAGGGATTGAAGAGTGGTGTAGACATAGTGCTGAGGGACATGGGTTAGTCATAGGGGACTTGTCAGTGTTGGGTTCATGGTTGGACTCGATGATCTTAAAGGTCTTTTCCAATCTGGGCAATTCTGGGATTCTATGGCAAGCACCAGTGCAGGCTCATCAAAAGATCTCAGAGCCCACAGTACATCTCCAGCCCTCCAGTAATGTCATGCTCTGCAGTTAATCACTGGGCTAAGATTTGTTTGCCAGAATAAACTTTTCTGCCTACCAAAAGCTGAGAATCCGAGAGACCTGAATGAAGGTGTAGAAAGAGAAAAAAAAAAAAAAAGAAAAAAAAAGGAAGAGAAAGAAATTGTCATTCTTTAAAGGAATGACAATTGTTTATCAAGGTACCACAGAATGGTCACGAGGATTTCAAGGCTTCAGCGTGCAGAGACAGTAAGACACAGCAAGGCTTCCAGGCAATGCTTGAAAGTACATGACAATGCTTTGGAAAAGGTTAGGACAACGTTTAAAAACGAAGTTCCAAGCCTCATGTTTAAAAACAAACAAAAACAACTGCTGCAAGCTTCTCCATGTAATGAGGAATGAGTTCTCTTGAGATTTTTTTTTTTTAAAAAGTTGTCTTAAAGCCTACAAAACTGAAAAGAAACAAATGTCTCAGTCAAAATAGTTCCAACAGCCTATAACCACAGCTGTCAACTGCAGCTCTTGTTTTCTGAGCATCTTGTGAATTTGAGAAGAACTGAGAAAAGTAACCAGCAAATATATAGTCACAGGCTTAAACTCACTATGCAGAGGTCTGGGCATTCAGTTGTCAAATTTCAGGGATCTACAAATATAAAATGGTCTAAACAGGGGCTTTTCTTGGGATAAGGGCACCCCAAAAAAATCCCAGAGCAAAAACTTTACAGTAGTATTCCCACTTGCTAAGAGAGCAGAAATACATCCACCCAATGACTATCCCAGCCAGTGATGAAACCACAGTGCTGTTTAACGAGAGACTGCCGAAGAGAAGACAACCCACCGTTAATTAACGAGCATGTATACAAGTAAATGGGCAAAGGAAGGAGGAGGGGAGAGCAGCATGTTGAAAAAAAGCTAAAAATCAAAAGCAGCTCCAGGGTAGATGGTTTTCTTTCAGGAAGCTGAGAGTCAGGGAAGAACTTACTGCCCAGGGATGGAGGCCTGAACGTGCATTCTCCCTCCCAACTGCAACAGCTACAACACACCAACACACCTCACTGCAGAGACACCAAAAAACCTTGTGTTCCCTTAGCGCAGCTCTAAGTGACAAAACAAGCTGGGAAACCTGTTATGTTCTATGAAAACCCCCAATATTAGCTATTAATTCTTCCTCTAAAGAAAATTTCTACATATATTTCTAAAAGCGGAATTTTAAAATGCTGATTATTTTTAACTTAAAAAATGAAACACACCAGCAGTTTATACTGACTATCTACCCTTAGATGTATCTATCTCGAGAAAATTAAACATATCAGCAGTTTATACTGACTATCTACCCCCAGATGTATCTATCTCGAGACGTTAAGATTCAGAGCTTGGATGACAGAGATCCCCATGCTAAAGGTGAGCACAGTTTAGTGTAGAATTCACTGCGGCCAGGGAAGAAAAAGATTCACTTCTCAGTATAAGGCACCTGAGAAGAAACAAATGCATTGCTTGAAGTGGAACAGTGACCCCTTCAGCTTCTGCTTCTTCTTGGATACTCTCCCTTTTCCGTGATGCTCCCACACATCGTTGCCACAAGCCACCACTCCAGAGTTCAGCCCTGCACAGACTACCATAGCAATGAAGGTGTCCAACAAGCATCACCACAAAAACACCTGTAAAAATTGCACAGGCTTCTTGCTGCTCTCAGACCAGACTCAGATCCTTGAGAGCAGATGCTTTGGTCTCCCACAGCTGCAACTGCTTTATCTTTGCCTGTGACACATGCACAAGTGTAGTCTCTTTTCTTTAATTCCTTCAGTTCCTTCCAGAAAACGGTCCCTTTCCATTAACTTCTCCTCTCCTCTGACCTTTCTGGCTAAGACGTCTCTCTAATTATCATTCTGTCTACAACCCAGTTAAGAACATGATCAACATGAAGCCTGCCAGCCTGCCTTAAATAACGCCTGCAAAAGCACTGCCAACATTTACAGCACTAGATAAATAAATACTAATAGTGAAGAACTCCAACTCTGGACGCAGAAATGGAAAAGATCTTGAGCCATCCCATTTATCTTTCCTACGGCACAGGACCATGGCAGACTATAAAGGGATATATAAAATAGTCTGCTTTTACCAAATCCTTTAGGGTAGCTTTCCTTAAGGTATTCTCTTCCCTTAAATGCTTGGGTATCTTGTTGCATGTTGCAACCATAAAAGTCTGAAAAGTTCTCACCATAAAACTCTGACCATAAAATGAAATTACAAAAATACATCCTTTTCCCCCCACACAAAATACATCCAGAGTGACCAGTTCTCTCCACAGTGCATGCTAATGTCAAACACTTCCTTACTTCCAGCCTGTGTATTGAACACAAAACACATTTAGGGAGGTGAAACACGATGTGCTGACAACTAACCACTTTAAGTCATTCACAGAATCACAGGATGTAATACCAAAAAGATACGGCAGATCTTTCTCGAGAGTCAAGAACTGCATTTGACATGGAAGAGAGTACAGAGGGAAAGGAGCTTATATTTATATCACTGTCATACATCCTTCTAAGTTTTGCCACTGAAGCGCAAGAAGCTTCAATAAATCTTCAGAAGCAGACAGTGAGAAAAACAGTAAGAGTGCTGACAGAGATCCTGCTCATTACACACAGAGTTTCATCCTGAAACATAACGAGCTCTCCCGAAAAATGCAGTGTCCTCAACCCTACACAATCAAGATGAGCAGGGTCCCGTGAAGCTGGTAGTTTAGCCTATAAATTCCCCACCACCTTCAGAAAGGGACTGTTCATTTTGAGATTTTTATTTTTATTTTAAATTCAACTGTAGGAAAAACACCCACAAAGATTGAACAAAAGATGTAATTAGGCAACTGACACCATGAAATCCACTGCTGGAATTAAGAGCCATTCCTGATCACATGTAGAGCCAGCTGGGAAACACACTGAAAAGCTCAGATATTCTCCCAGTTCAATATTCTCCTGGTCACTCACTAGAACACAGAGAAACTGACAGCTTAATTCTTGGTGTTCAGGTAGGGAAAAGAAACAGTAATCTTGTAAATAACAAGAGGGACTCTGCTATTCAGGTCATATAAAGGCTATATGCGTACCCCAACCGAACAGAAGTGATGGAGAGATGGACACCTGGGTAGAATATGTTAGACTTTTTAACAATAAGCAAGAAAGGAAGTGTTGGGAATTAAATTCCCAGGCTCATCAACTTGACAGCAGGACTGTCAACACATCACCTCCCTACAGCTTTCTCCCCGTTAACCCTGGGCGAACACAGACGCTCGCCCCTCCGTTAAGCACACGCATCACAGCAACACGCCACCGCCACATGAACTTCGGGCCAAAGGGCTGGTCCTCTCCCACTGTCCTGTCAAGGAGGTGTCACCACGCGACTGATGGGAACAGCAGCCTTTCTGTGGCTCACCTCTAAAGCTCTTTGAGGTTTTATCTGTAACAAGCACCTCTCTTTTCGCCTTGAGTCTTTCAGTCCCCTGTGCACAACACCTAATAAAAGGGGGAGCGGGGACCCCTGAAGTATCGCCACAGAGTGCCAAACCCCAAGCGCTGATACTCGAGTTCCATATAAATCTTACGATGTTACTTTTTAATCACTCACTTGAGTTTCTTGAAGGCTTCCCTGCCACCAGCCACATACTGCTCTCCGCTCTGGAGCTCCTCCAGCTGCCGGATGCGATGCCCACCCCGGGGGGTATAGATGTTCCGCACAGCTCCAAAAGGCGCCTTCACCCCACCCGTCACCTCTTTCAAGAAGACGTCGAAGTTGGACACTTTCTTCTCATTGATGACAATGCGGCGCCCCGGGAAGAACGGGTCCCCGTTGCGATACACCAACACGCTCTTCACCATGGGC
>NW_010336506.1:0-16627 GCF_000700745.2 Antrostomus carolinensis
GTAGTGGGGGAAGGGGCTATAGTGATGACCCTTGTGCGAAGCTGTGTGAATCTCCCCTGACTCCAAGGGAGACCCACCTCCAGCCCAGGCTGAGACAACGAGCTATAGGGAAACAACTCTTTGAATCCAAGTTGATAACAGAAATGGAAATCCTACCCTTCCATTGCTCTTGAAGAGTATTTTTAAAAAGGATTACTAGAATGCAAGGATAAAAGGACATGCATCCAATTTGTGTCTTATTGTACTTTAGTCTGAGATTTGTCCCAAAAACTTGTTTAAAGTCTTTGGTGTTTTGTTTGTTGGTTTGGTTTTGGGGTTTTTAGTTTTTTGGTTTTGTTTTTTTTTTGAATAATCAATATCTTTTTGAAGACTTTGAGTAATGGTGATTGCATAACCTCTTCTGATAAGCTGTTTGAATATTTGTTTAAATATTTAGCTTATAAAATAATTTGCATAAATTGTAATAAATGGAGCTACATTGTCTCTTCAGAAAGAGTACATTTTATTTCTTCTCCTACAGAATTTGTTTAGTTCTTAGGAACAGAGCTCTGTTTTCTTGGAAGGAGAGCAAGAAAATAAATGAACTCTCCAAAAGGTAAAAGCATAATTCACACTGGATATCTCAGTGTGGTTGAGGTTGGAAGGGACCTCTGGAGGTCATCTTGTCCAGCTGCTTGCTGCATATGCACTGTTACTTTGGGGATGTGTGTACTTCTAGAGAATAACTGACTGGTTGACCTCACTGGTTATCAAACAAGCAATGTTAAGTTGAAAACTGTTATACTTTTATCTTGACACATATTTCACTGATTGCAAGAAGGAAAAACTAATGATGAAAATTCAAAGAGCTTAAAAGGGTCTTTTCTGTGTCTTCACTTTTACTTCACACATTGATCTGAAATATCTTTCTGCAGTATAATTTGATGAGAAGTTAAAGAAAAGTGGATGGACACTCTTAGACTCCATGGATGTTGTCTTCTTAGTTTATCCATTTTTTGTCTTGTTAGTTTATCCGTTTCTTACTGTCAGTGTTATTAAAAGCCATTATTGCTTTCATACTGGTACATCTCAAAGGCCAAATTAACTGCAATTAACTGTAGATGTAAAGTGATTTTTTACTTGCTAAAAATAGTTGTAATGTTACATTGAGTTTGACCTTGGAGGCTAATTGCATCATTTAAGAAATAACAAAACCCAGAACTTTAGCACATTAGCCATAATTTACTCCCCTAACACGTACAAATTGAAATCTTTTAAAGTGTATTTAAATGGACTTTTAATTTTTTTAATGGCATCTTGTGTGCTTTATTAGAAAGCATTAAAGGATCTCAAGGCCAACATTGCTCTGAAGTATATCAACAGAAACACAAGGCTAATTTTAAAAGGTTTTATTGTATTTTCCTATAAGAGGTTGAACTATTTATAAAACTGTGATTCACTTTTAATGAAACTGTATTATTTCTATGTAACATCTCTTTCACTTTGTTATTACACAACCATTTTTTTCCTTTTTCTGTTTTTTGTTGTTGTTTGGTTTTTGTGGGTTTTTTTTCCCACTTGCTGCCTGCTGATCTGTGGCGGATGAAGAAATGACCAACACCGAGATGTGTTCAGGCACCAGCACTTTATTGAAACTTTGCACTCTTTATATATCCTTTTTTTCCTCCGGCACGCCCCAAGCACGTGGCACTCTTTCACTTTTGATTCATTACCCCTTATCACACACGCGCCTAAACAATTGACATGATTGGATAATTCCACCTGTTCACGAGCCATTCTTTTACTTCTGACTGGTTACTAACTACAGCACACAAGTCATCCTTATCTTTTCTCATACACATTCTTTCTTGTTATTCTGCTTTGTTGTTTTATTTTATCTTCGCTCAAGGTCAGTAATTAATTGCTCAAGGCTGAAGCCACCTGCAGCTTCGGCTCTTAAAGCACCAACAATGATCTGGCAGAGGTTGCTTTTCATTACATGTTTATAGAAGTGAGAGAACTTTTATCCTGACTAGAGGGTTTGAATGTCATTGTAAGGTATCTCCCAGAAAAGTACTGAGCACCAAAAGCAGGGGGATGGAGGTGGGCAGGTGTCATCAAGCAGTGGTTTAGTGGCACACTGACGTGGGTTAAAGTAGTAAGAATGAAAAGATAGGGAAAATAGAGAATGATCAAATAAAGACAGAGTTTGTATGAAGGAGATAAAAGATAAAGTCAGTAATGTAACTGACTTGCGGCAAAACAAGCAGTGATCTACAATGTAGATATACTCATAACCAGGTGAATTGTAGAAGCATATATTTTATTGTAACTTAGCCAGTTTCATTAACTCATGTGAGGCTACAGTTCTTTAGATCAAACTTAGATGAAAAGTTAATTTTGAAATGAGAAATGCAGAATTTGCAAATGTCCTTCATTGTGCATGATACCTGCTCATCTGGCCCTCACTGCAGTTTTCTGTGCTCGGAATCCACTGTCCTTCAGAAAGTGAAACTACATGGTGTCTCTTCAGGGTTCTTGAGCCTGCCTTGCATGAAATCCCAGTGTGGAAGAGTGATGGTAGTGTTAAGCTTCAACAGGGTATATCTCCTTCAGAGGGAGTATGAGGAAACCTGGAAGAAGGTACTCACTTTCTGGGCCTGGTGCTTTGACCCTTCTCCATCATGTGATTGACACTACCATCACCCCTCAAAAGCCATGACTCTTACATAATCACTTTGCATAAATAAGAGTATGAGCAGTATTATTAATCAGTTGCCAGATTTTTCATGCCTTTCTCTTCAGTTGGTCACTCACTAACCCTCACCAGTGTTGTCACTAACTAGAGTTGACTCCTTTCTGATAGGTTGTGAATGAGTAAGAATTTATGTTTTGTCAACAGCAATGATAAATTCCTATATTTTACTTTGGTGATGTTGCTGATAGTAATACTACTGTTTGAACATAGAAGTTGATTATTTTGTGGCTTTAATTTCTAAGCAGATTTTTATTTATCTCAATTTTTCTGTGTGGATGTAATCCCCTTGCAAATGACAGTTTATGATCTTTGATATGAGAAATAAAGACTTCACGCATTGTTAAATCACTATGTAACATGGGAAACATGGTTTTGTATACCAGCAGTGTCTGGACCAGTTGTCTGCCTCTCTCTCATATGACTAGAATCTCTGTGCTTGTCTTGTGCTATCTATAAGTTAGCCCAATGAAAATCTGGTTTTCATGAACTTCAACAATGTTTTAGAAAGCAGTGAAGAAAAGCCTGAGAAGATAAGTTAAGCATACAGTCCTGGGCAGAGAGAGTGATTGTGTCCATTGCATTTGAATCTTGAAAATTGGTTATGTTTAATGAACCATTCTGAATTCTCTGTAGAAAGCTTAGGAGCACCTTTCTCCACAGAGGACAAACCTGAGCACTTTTAATAAGAAAATGCCAAGACATTTTATAACAGAACTGATAAAATTAATAGTAATAAATCAGCAATGGTACACCAAGTCTTCCCAGTCCAAATCATTGGTATTCACCTCAAAATTCTAAAGGAACTCAAATATGAAATTACTGACTGCTAAGTGTACTGTGTAATGCACAACTTAAATTGGCCATAGGGTGGTAAATGAGGCGCTAAGTTTTTTTTTTCTGAATGGATCCAGGTGTGAATCAAAATGTCATGTAGTGCTTTCCTGACTTCAAGAAAACCAAAAGAAATTATAATAAAAACTTGAGTTGGTAAATTAATGGAAATATATTATTATAGAAGAGGCAATACAGTTTTAGCAGAAGGAAGCCATGCCTCATTACTCTATTCAAATTATTTGAAGGAATCATTCAGCATTTGGATAGCAGGAATCCAACCATGTGTGTCCACGTCTCCATTAGTGTTTTGCTCTGGAGCAGCATTACTGTCTAAGGAATTCCTTGGTGCTGCTCATTTACTGCTTCTTGGTTGAGTACAAAGAGTGTTTTTTAGGACTTTAGAATAGATTTTATTTTGGACCATACGGAAGCTCCACTCCAGGTACTTTCCTGAATGTTAGCTACCAAGATTTAAATTCTCATGAAGGAAAAATGGTTGTTTTTTTGTGGTTTTTTTTTGTTTGTTTTTTTTTTTTTTTGTTTGGTTGGTTTTTTTTTGTTTTGTTTTTTTTAATATAATTATATTAGAGTGAGGGTATTATGACATTAAAGAAGAAAATAAAGTAAGGGCTGCCTTACTCTCAGTTTCATTGGTTTTATTTGGGTATTTTTCAGGTTTGCATGCCTAGAATGTTTACTCTTACTATGCTAAAAATCTGCATTATAAAAGATTAATTTCTTAAACTGTCAATGTAATCTTATCCAGGAACATTGTTATTTTGAAACAATTTAGAGCAAACACTTCTAATCATATCTTAAATACTGTCATTGGTGGGAGGGAGAGATCCAAACTCTGCACTCTCAGTAAATAGGCCCATGGTTGCATAATTTTTTTGGAATAGAATTTCAGTCAGAATTAGAAAAAGTAGAGTGACGTGGTTTCAGCCTCAGCTAAGAGCACACGATCCTTCACTTACTCGCCCCATCAGGTGAAATGGGAGAGAAACACAAAAAAGGGCTCCTGGGATGAAATGAGGACAGAGAGGGCTCACTCACCAATTATGGTCATGGGCAAAACAGACTCGACTTTGAGAAAGAAAAAAAAATCAATTCAATTAATTACCAATTAATCAAAGTAGGATAGTGAGATAGAAAAAACACATCTTAAAACACCTTCCTCCCCCCCCCCCCCCCCCCCTCCCTTCTTCCTGAGCTCAATTTACTTTACTCCCAATTTCTCTACCTTCTTCCCCCAGCAGAACAGGGGGACAGGGAATGGGGTTTACAGTCAGTTTTCTATACCACTCTTTCTGGCATGAGATCCCTCCTGTGGGCTAAAAGAGTTCAGGAAAAAAGTGTTCCAACAGAGGCTTGCTATGGACACATGCACTTCTTCAGGCACAACCCCTGGCTCCAGCATGGGGACCTTCATGGGCCGCAGACAGGTCTCCACTCCAGTACAACTCCTCCCACTGCTCTGGTGTGAGTGCCTCTGGGGTCTTCTTACTCTGTCACAAGCCCTCAGGATAGTCATAGCTGCCCTCAAGCACAGCCTCCTGCTCCAGCATGGGGTCCTCCATGGCCTACATGTGGGTATCTGCTCCACCATTGAACCCCCTCTGTGGGCTGCAGGGGACTCCGTTTACCTCACCCTACTTTTCTCCTTGCTGACCTGAGTGTCTGTAGTTCTCTGTCTTTTTTTCTCTCCTCCTTCTCTCTCATGTAATTTATGTCTTTTGTTCAAGTCAGTGGTCTCCTGGTGGCTCACTCCCTCCTTGCCAAACCAGTTCTTCCCCTCATAAATATGTATTCAGAGAGGGATTTCCCTATAGCTGATTGGCTCAGCCTGGGCTGGAGGTGGGTCTGCCTTGGAGTCAGAGGAGTTTATCTTTTTAAAGGTTACACCACTTTGTTGCAGAACAGGTTTTGCATTGCATGCTGCTGCATCTTACGGTTTTCTTGTGCAATTCATGCCATTCTCTGTTCTTTATTTAGCTCTAATGCTTCCATTATACAAGTAGCTGTGCAAATGTCACTGTTGGTCCCAAATAATGTGAGGTTATTCATATAATCAAGGCACTGCATACAGTGTCTCTGGTACATATTGCCCATACTCTTTTTTCCAGAAAGAAGAAAAGTTGACAGAAATTGATGTAGGTCGCTGAATCCCATTACTGTCCTCTACTGCAGAATGCATGGCTCTTGGTCTTTCTGTTGCCTTTATTCCATTTTCTCAGCTACTAGATTTGTCCTTTTCCTAGAAAAATAAACTAGTTGATGTAAGAGGGAAAAGGGCACTTGGTTCTTCTAGCTGTATTTCTTATAAATTATTTATTTTCTGATCCCTTTCCTCCTTCACAGGAATAATTTGTAGGAGATGTAGTGTGACAGCCCCAAAATTGATGCATAGCATAATTTAATGGATAAAGTGGCTATTTACTGGACAGATGTCTGTAGTGGCAGAAAGTCTGCCAGTTTCTTTACTCAGCTCTCATGCTCTTACTGTTTCTTACTTCTTTCCATATTCAACAGGGCTCACTTAAGTAATACTGTTTAAAAGTTCCAAAATAGGGAAGATATTGACACATGGAACATCAGGTTTTTGTCTCTGATGCGTATATTCTGTCTCCCATCTGAGATGAAAAATGCAGATACAAGTCTCTTCTTCGAAAATTGATACCTATGTTCTGATCCAAAGAGCAGTGCAGATGCAATGTGTATGGTGGGTAAAGAAAGCTGACAAGAGTGGGAGAGAATAAAACTCAGAGTAAGAATTTTTTAATTCTTATAGTCACAGTGTTCTATATGACAGAGAATAGGAGGAAACACCTTGAAGGAAAAATTTTCATGATGGTACAGCAGCAAGTTCATCGATATCTGTAGTTACTGAAGCATATGCTTTCTGTAACTGAACATATAGATATTTTGCCCTTGAGCTATTGCTCTGAATACAAGCAAAAGAAAATTAGAGTGTTTGTCATAAATACTTCATTTTCAGAGAAGTGGAGATACTTCTCATATTGAGGGAAATACAACTGTGCAAGTGCAGCTGAACATGTTTATTCTCCCTCAAAAAGCTTTAAAAAATCTCTAATGCTTTATTCACCTGACAACAGTGTTCTGTTGCTTTTTGATATTGCAGGTTTTGAATACAGAAAATAATACAAATAGAATCAATAAATATCTTGGTTGCATTGAATAAACTAAATAGATTTATTATCTTCATCTGTCATTGTCAGGTATTTTTTCAGGGTGTATTACTGTCATAAGACTTCCCTGAGTGTTTTACAATTTGACAGTGTAATTTTTCCAAAAAGGATACTGACTTTGGAGCCTTAAAGATGGATGCGGCTGCAGTTCAGATGTAGCATGTAAAAAGTCTCTCTCTTCTGCTACACATCAAGAATGTATAGTTGAAATGAAGGAGAAAAGACAATAGCTCCCTTAGCACTTCTGATGAATCTGTCTATTGACATCCCATAAGAGTCTTAATAATAACGAATGCAGATGTAATAGAGTTTCTTTATTCCTCAGTATTATCCCATATATAAAGTCAGGGATTATATTCACTGCCTTAGCTGTAGCACCATATAGGAACCACATATATACTCTGAATCCTAAATACTTTTTTATGTGCCTGTATTTCCCAGTTCTGTCTCCCATTTTGTAAATACAATAAATTAATTTCTGTTTCCTAGGTGTATGACCTTGTTGGCTAGATTAAAATGCATGTTTGTCAAATGAGTCCATGATCCTGATAAACTAGATTGGGAGAATACCTGGAGGCTAAAATTAAGACTAAAATTTAATAGATGATTACTGGTTTTCACTATGCAAATAGTGTCATTGTTTGTGAATTTCATCTGCAGTGATTTTTTTTATTCACCTCAAAGGCAAAACCAGTTGATATACTAAACCATAAGTAGCTTTCCAAACATTCTTGTCTTTATGGGCTTGGTACAAATAGTCTCATTTTCCTTCCATTCAGAATGTACTGTAAGAAAATTGGCAAAATATCAAAGAAATTCCTAGTTTGGCTATACTTTGCTTAAGGTTCTAGCATGTTGAGTTGAAATTACTGTACCTGGCTTAGCAAAGACTCTCTTGTTACTGTTATGGAATTTGGTCCCCTAAGAAACCTCTTACTACCTTGTGTGTGAGTAAAATAGGGATCCAACCTCTGTGTACAGAGGTGCAAACATTTTTATAAGCTATAAATTCACAGAGCAATTGATAGAGGCTATTATTTCTTAGGTTTCCAAGAAAAAAACTTCTTGATTAAGAGCAGTTTGATCAGGTCATGAGAATTATTATTAAGGTTAATGTAATTAGTATGTCATATTTGGAGACGTATTCACAAACATCTCTTCAAATGTTTGAATACACAAAATATCCTATTATATGAGACTTATTTGACACCTCATTTTTAATTGTTTTGGTTTTTTGCTTGGTTGTGGTTTGGGTTTTTTTTACCTACTTCTGCCCCTATGCAAAATGAAGGAAGATAATTCACTGCAGATCACTGCAGACATCACTGATGATGTTATTTTCACCGTACTTGTTAATGGATGATAGATAAAGTAGTTGAGCTAACTTACAGTATCTGTTGTACTGAAAAGAAGTCATCATAGGAAGCTCTGTGGTTTATGGTTCAGCACTTGCTTATTGGAAAATACACAAATATTCTATCGTATCTCTATTTTGTTTATTAGGCTCTGACAGAGGCAAAAAGTTCTTCTGTGAAATACTTGCACAATTAATTGCCTTTCCAGAAAACCTAAAATCAAAGCTTATTATTTTATAATTTGATAAGTCTAAGTGCTGGCATTTTCTGTAATATGTTGTCACCTCTGCAACACTTTAGACCTCTTGTTTGAAGTATTAAATATGAATAGCTTTGATTGTCTTTCAGAGTGTTTTGTGTTTTCCTTCCACTATTGTGCATTTTAAATGAAGGATATTAGGTAACCTTATTATCCTGCATACACTGCTGCTTGTCATACTCAAGTTAAATTCACTGTCTCTGTTCCTGAACAGTCTGATCTGTGGTACTGCACTCAGGGAAGAAACTGATAGGCACAGTAGCTGCTAGCCTGAAGTAATTAACTTCTTGAAAGGCAAGCCTCTTTCACCTTCACTGAACTTCAAGATAGAATGTCTGTCTTAAATATCAAATAATAAGGGAAAAAATAAGCTAAATATTATATAGTATCAAAATGTTGGGTATTTTTTTACCTCAGAGTGAAACTCAGATACTTGGATCCATTCCATCTGCTTGGTCATATGTTCCCACAAAGCTTGACCATATTATATTCAAAGGCTTATTGTTTCTAATTCTGTATAATGGCCAAAGAAATTGCTGAGGTCACACCTAGGGTTTTAATATATAGTAATATTTTAATATACTTCTCCGGCAGAGGTCCGGTTTCTGCTGGTGTAGAAAACTCTTCTTCCTGAGTGATTCTAACAATATTTGGAAAAGGTACCATTCTGTTGAAACAACTGTTTTTGTTCCCTGTGCTTCTCTGGGCATACCGATGAAATTGGGGCTTACGCTTCTTTGTATCCACAGTCTATACTATGCACAGTTTCTACATCGTAGAATAATTTGTTATACCAGTAAAGCATTTGTGTTGTAAGCATACTGGGGCTCTTGACTCAGTGATCAGGAGGCTGGGGCCTCTTAACTATTTTCTCAGCGATATCTATGTATTTTGTGGTCAGCAGAATTTTCAACTATTTGAGCACATACAGTAAAATTCATATTATAGATATAATAAAGTAAATAACATTTATATGACATAATAAGTATATATGTATAATGCAATAATATAAACCAATAAATACCATAGTAATCTATATAAATATTATATATAAAGACACATGCAGTTGGCTGTTTTGTATTATTTATTGCCAAGACAAGAATCATCCCAAAGGTGCTTTTGGTAGCTTAGTATTTGAGAAAACTGGCGTAATGACAGCTCTTCTACTAGATATTCTGTCATTATTCTTTTTTTTTTTTTCTTTTTTTTTTTTTTTCCAGAGAGCTTTAATTATAATCCAGACATTTCAATTGCTGTGGGTGGAAACTTGGCAGGTAGAATATTACTGCAGGACCAATTTACTCTTCTCATTTTTGAAAATATTGGTTTAGATGCATTTGTTAAATTGTGGAGACATTGGTTTAGTTTGGAATATTTTAATATTTTGTTATTAAAGACTCTTTAAAATTAAAAGGAGTACTTAGCATGTCATCTGTATGACTGAAACTGATGGAAAGTAGTGAAGAAGTGGAAAGTGTTGATTCTATATGGAGTGGGGGTGTCCACTAATAGCTAAGTTTGCTATAAGCCTCCAGAAAAGAGGGAATTTGTTTCCATGTGTTGACCAAATAGCCTGTTAAGAATAATTTGTAATTCTTACAACTTGGGGCTCTAAGGTAGGGAAGACTGTTACCAGAAGGTTCTTTTATTTTTCCCCCTAGTTTTATGGGTTAGAGGATTCATTGCTCTAGTGAAATAACCACTGGTGGACAGTCTGTTGCTTAGGTATATATAAATAGAGAGAGAATTCATAATCTTAGACAATAAAATGTAATTTCATAAGACCAAATAGCTTGTTCAGTTGATAGTTGGAGTGCATATGTAAAGATAAGGAATTTGGACATTATCATGACAACATTAAGTTGAGCATTTGAAACAAGCTTTTAAGGGGTAAAAAAAAGAGAATATCATTGTGAAAAAACCTAAACTTTAGTAATTGCTAGGTGGATGGTTTAGTTTTCTTCACCCTCAATAATGCACAGTATTTGAGTATGTACTCAAATGGTTCATGTACCAAAAAGAAAAGAAAAAATACTTCTTGGCAAGTATTATCTGTCAACAGTCATCTTTACTCAGAGCAGCCTGGAGCATCTACTGCAGCTTTGAGATGCCACCTAAAGCGCTTGACTCCTTTGCCTAACTTCCAGTGCTACGGGAAGATAATGGTGGTTCCAGTCTCATATGTATTTTCATGAGCCTTTCTGAACATCCTTTAAAAAACATTCTTGACTCAAACATACCCATTTTCTTTTCATGGACTTCGCCAACATGGTCAAATGAAATTGCCTGGAATCTTTTAGGGGAAGATCCTTCACACTTGTGTCATGAAGCAGTGCAAGATCTGTCCTTTTGATGGGGCTTCCATGGGCTTCCCAGAGTCTTAATCTAAATCTTTTTATCCTGAACCTATTTTCTGAATCACAGTGCCTTCAGTAAGGATTTTGCCTGAGGCTCTGATGTCTTTCTAGCACAGTTTTTTGAGTTATACCATTGCTGCAATCCCTGAAAATAGTGTCAGTGGTGTGCTTGCTCGCTGATTATCTATGACCTCTACCAATACCAATGACATGCCTTACTAAAATAAATCCTTTTGATTCCATTATTTTGGAAATGTTTCCATTGAGATTTGCCTATTAAAATATGAAAGAACTCTAACAGCTGAATTAACAAAGCTGAGTCCTTGTATCCAGGCTGCATAGTTTTGCAAAAGCAGTTTCCAGAGCCTTTGCTTCATTAAGGATATTTAAAATATTAAGCACTGACACAGTCTAATCAGAATACCTCAGAGGCACATGAATTTGTATTAAGACTAAGGTTAGACCTTTCAAACAGCTTTTTCTACTTCCTTATAAAAAGGGATCCAATATAGAAGGCCAGATTTAAACATAGGAAAAAAAAGACCTCAAAATAAAGGTTTTCTCCATAATTCAGCTAATTTTTTTGCACTTCAGATTGCATCATAATTAGGAAACTATTGATCTACAGCTGTACTATACTGTCTGAATTAGTCTTTGAAAGTTGTGATGTTTACCTGATAGTGTCACGGTGGATTTTAAGTGAGTGGGTTTAATGTTGTATGTGGCAAAAAAATCCAGTTAAAAAACTACCTTATGTGTATGGGTGTAAACCTCACTTTAGTATTTTTAATGAAATATTAAAGAGCTTTAACTAAAAAAAGCCAAATGCACTGTTTCCTGAAGCCTTTTCTTCTCACATCTCCTGGGCTTGTTCACTAAACCAAGATGTGCTGCGTAACCAGCCAGAACTGTTTTTCTTTCCATTTTCGAAAACTTTGTTGTTATTGGAACTTGACTAGTGGGAGGGGGGATGACAACTGTGTAAGTTAAGGAAAAAAAAAAAAAAAAAAAAAAAGATCCTTCAGACTGACACAAATACTCTGGATCCTGCAGACTCTGTACTACTTATCAACATCACCACCACCTTGCGCTTCTAAAGAACAAGGAGTTGTGTTTTGTATAATTTCTTGATCAACTAACTTTTATAATTTTATTGTCTCTTTTAACAAAATAAGACAAGCCTACAAATTGTCTTGGTAGATGTTTATTGTTCCGTTAGCTTTTTAGATTAAGATGGTCAAAACAGGCCAATCTGACAATAACTACAGTGTATACGAGAAGGATGAGAGATATTGTTAAGATATTTTTCTATGAAACTTTATCACCATCATGAGCAGTATTCAATTCTGTCAGATAATAGAGAAAATGCCTCCCCCTCACCTAGTGAAAATATTAATCAGTTCGGTTTGCTGAGTACTTTAAGGCTTGAATTTAAAGGTCTAGTTACCTCCAGGTTTTGCACAGAAGGAATTTTAAAACATTTTGAATTACTGGGAAGCAGAGTATTCATATGATGAATATTTGCTTCATAAACTGCTGTAATGAATGAGAATAGAGGAAGAAACACCATTCAGAGCATTATTTTTTTTTTCTCAAAAATTTCAACTAATACTAGAAAGAAATGATACAGAAACATTCTTTTCAATTTAAAAGTCCTTGCAATAGTCAGTTTGCAAGGATTTTAAAATGCTACAGTGTGCAACCATTTTGTTTATTTTCATACATCTCTTTCCCTTCTCACTTTTCCTGATAACCCAACCCAAACCATTTTTCTTTTATCTGCAGATCCACTGATACTGGGTTGGGTTTTTTGGGTCTGTTTGTTTTTTATTTGTTTCGTTGTGGTTTTCTTTTCATTTTGTGTTCTGCTGTCTGAAACAGGGCTGCCAGGTTATGAGTTTGAGCTGCTGAAGTGCTTAGGCAGCTCAAATTGGGCTTCAGGGACCAGACTATGGCAGGTATCTGGTGGAAGAGGACATTAGTGTGCCACTTTTGAATCATTTTAATTTCCAGCAACTCACTCCACAACTCAGCTGCATTCCCATTTAATCCTCATAGTCCTCTGCTTTTGTGAGGACAGCTTTTAGACTCTTAGCTTTATTAGATACGTAGAAATGATATTAAGATGCCCAGCCATACAAAGACTTTGGTGTGTAATTTACAGATTAAGGTTATATGGCCATCATGATCTTGAAGTAAAAATTGCGAGAGTGAATTGAGTGTTGTCTTCAGAAGAACGCTGCATAGGGAGAAGGGTAGGTTTCACTTTCCATTTGTAAAATGAAACTTGACCTGAAAAGATAGTATGCTAGTTTCAAGTGATAAGAGAATTGGCTCTAATTATAGGAGTGTAGTTTTGTGTGTGTTTAACCTACTTTACCTATAAGTAGATATATTTTAATGCTATTAGGACTGTCTGGGATGTGTTTTAGTAGTCTTTTAATACACACTGCAGATGTTCACGACCCAAGAAGGCTTTCAGTGCTTCTCAGGTGTAGATTTACTTTCTGCCAGAATACACTCTGGTGGATCTTAATGCTGTAGTATAAGACAGAAATAGGTACTATCTGCATTTTAATGTCTAACCATAAAAACGTGAATTTAAGTTAAAGAAACATCTGTGGAATTCTTAGGCATTTTTAATTTTTATTTAATCCACTGTTACTTTTTCAGTCTACTCTCAGTAAACTGATGAATGGGACAATATTGTCCTCTCTTAATAGCATTACTCAGAAGTTACCAAACATTTGGAAAAAAAAAAAAAATCAAACCAAAAATAACATTTCATCAATAAATAGCAAACATGTAGTTTGTATCTCTCTTAATGATTTGTATCCCATAAAAATAGGATGAACCCACTTTTCAGTCCAAAAAAACCCAAACAAATGACTCATAAAACAAAATGCTGGAACAAAAAAGGAGAAAAGTAAACCACATCTAATATGTCTATGCAGTGAACTCAGTTTCTATTACATTGTTAGGACATGATTAAGTAGCTGTGGGGTGTGGAAAATATCAGAGAGGACTTTAGATAGAAGCAATGTAGAGACAAAATGGAAGCTTATGATAAGCCCTTACCACTGCAACTCGTATAAAAAATTGATTTTTTTTGCCTACCAAGCACAAAAATAACATTCATTAGGATGTCTGATTCTAAAAGCAGGTCCAGCTTTTCCTCTATAGGAAATTGCATGGTTAAACAGGTGTAACGTGTTTTGCAGGGTTGAAACTTTTATATGTTATATGAGTTTCTGTAGAAAATATGACAACATCGGTGAGACTGTATTGTTTGCTTCAGATCTGAATAAAATACTGTAAAGGCATTGCTACAGGTTAACTTAAAAAATGACTCATATAGGGATATTTTATACAAGCTTAGGACTTAAAACTGGAGTGAGTTCCTATCCATCCTGATTTCCTGCAGTTATTGAGATAGGATCCTCGATGCAGCTGACTTGTAATCATCATCATCATCACAGTATGCCTCTTAGTTGCAAACAGAGTTCTCAGTGCTGACAGGAACATAAAGCAAAACTTGGCCTTCAGGAACATATGCTTTCATCAAAGAAAGCAAGCCAGTGGAAAACTGACATGTTATTTGAAATTAGATTTTGAGCTCTTCAGGACAATGATCATTACTTCTTGTGCACATATTCTGAGCACAGTAAAATGTAGTTGTAGTGTTTGACTCAAGTCTTTAGATGCCTGAGGAATACTAGCAAATGCTAAAACTAATGAAGGCTGATTGAACAACTATAATATGAAGTTATAGCTCCATACCTGTAAGATCTGTCAGAAAGGTATCACACTGACCTCAGGAGATCTTTCTCAATAATAACATTTTCCAAACAATTCAAACTGTCTTTGGTTCCTTCTTCTACTTTTTTGTTTGGCTGTTGCATGTTGGTAGGCTCTTCCTTACAGAAATTAAAGTGCTGGCAGGCTATATATTTCATTTCCATTGATTGATGAGCACTGTGATATGTAGGTGGTTTCTTGGGGATGAGAGTACTTTTGTGTAAAAGTAGTGAGTTTGCTTTCTCCAGAAGCACTTTTATATTGCCAATTAGTAGCTGTGAGGAAGTTTGTCATCAAGAGGTGTTGACACAAACAGTTGGAATTAATAATTATGTTCTTCAAAGCCTCATAATAGGTAATACTAATTTGTTAGAACTCATACAGTGAAGGAAACAAACCTCTTTCATAGCCTCCTTCTCTCTGTATGATTACTGAATAGAACAGATATTCAGATACCATATTTGAGGCAATTTCAAGGTAGGAGAGACTGCATAGGCAACTCAGGGTTTTCTCTGTTTATAATTTTCAGCTACATAATACTTCAAGTCTGAAGGTCCTGCTGTCACGAAGGAGGTTGGCACAGTAATTTACTGGACAGTAAAAGATTTTCAAATGATTATGCAAATGTGCATATTTATAATTTCTGAGAATTTGACATTACCTATTTGAGAATACTCAGATTCCAATATGTTATTTTCTAGTTACAGTTTCATATTTTTAGTAAGTTAAGTTTATGATTTTTTTTTTTCTAAAGACTATGTCCTTAAATCACGTAAATTTAGAAATCTTGGCTCCATTAAGCAAAATAATTGTAGAATGTAAACATGAGATAGTATTGGTATGTTATTGGAGATTTAGCAGTGAATCTCTATTTTCAATTCATTGCCTATTTGCAAACCTCAAAATAAGATACATCTTTTTAAAACTTATTTTGCTGGAAAAAGCTGTCAAGAAATTAGGGAAAAAAGTGATAATGTTAGAAGTTCTGACAGGGTAGATGTTTGTCAAAGTGAATGCAGTATTCAAGATGAGTTTTACTGAGGCCCTGGAATACACGTATTGAAAAAACAAAGCAAAACAAAACACGTATGGTCCATAAATTTGGAGCCCTAGAGGGTAATTTGAAGGTCATGGAAGTAAGGTGTGTCGTGCCAAAACCAGGTCAGGCCCCATAGCTAAAAACTGTGGACAGCTGCAGGTTTAGTTTACAGCTATAGAAAAATCCTTTACAAATATAGAAAAGCCCTGAGGTAAAAACAAAGGTCGTTGAGCTCAGTATCCTGTTTTCAGCAGTGTCCAAAAGCAGAATATTAAGGAAAAATACATCAGCAGAGCAAACAGATCATGATTTGTTTTTTTACTGCAACCATGCAGTCTCCAACAGTTGCAACTCAGGGATTTTCTACTCTACCAATGGTTTTTGGGGCTTAATTATTAGTGAATTTCTCTTCTATGAACTTGCTTAGCAAATCATCAAATTCAGGTCAGCTTTAGCATCTTCAGCCTTCTGTTGCCAAAGGGTTCTCCAGCTTTGCTAAATACTTCACTAAATTCCTTCTGCTTGTGCTGCAGCTGCCACCCGGTAGCTTTGTCCTAGCCCTCCTCAACTTCTTTTAGCAGATGATGCCATGTTCAATTAAAGACTATTCACTCATGACATCATTTATGACTGCACAGATCTTTTAAAAACGTTGTAGCCCTGAACTACTTACCTTTTTTCTTGTAGGAGGGTGACTGGCCAGCTCCTTGTTCTGCTGGTTCAGTCTTTGTATCTCACTTTGAAGTCCATAATCTGGCAGGCTGATATGTGCATCTATCCCTGCCTTTCTTCGTGTGTGAGATTCCGCTGTCATTAGAGGTAATTTGGTGCAAAGTATGGTCTGTCCACAAGGGTGATTTGATTTATGACAAAATAGAAATCTGTTTTAATTATTTATTAATTTAGTTCACTGGCTTATGACTGAAATATTCAGTCAGTGAGGAGCACAACGATGACAACGGTAAGTTCTGCAGGTGAGCACGAGGTGAGAGGAGGCAGAGGCGGTCCCAGAGTGAGGGGAGGCTGCGGACTTGATGCC
>NW_010336507.1:0-22051 GCF_000700745.2 Antrostomus carolinensis
AAGTCCATAGTGCAGTTCCTCACAAATGGTTAAGACATTAAAGCATTAGACCAGCTTGCCTCGGGAAGTTTGGAGCCCCCATTGCTGAGGATCTGGGAGAATGCATTACGCAAACACCTGCCCAGGGATTATATAAGTGTATTTAGTTCTGCCCTGGGGTTGGGAGTTGGATTGGACGATTTCTTAATGTCCCTTCCGGCTTGATTTTATCATCCACTGTCCTCAGACTTTTAACCTGAACCATAGGGCTGGAAATGCTTTTAAAATGGAAAGTTAAAATAGCATCTAATTATGAGGTCTGAGACTATAGAGTCTAGGTAGGTTTATAAAAATCATCACACAGTATAAGACTACACACAAAACAGCAAAACTTACCAACTCTATGTTAAGAAACTGTGTGTTAAGAGAACCTAATCAAGACATTGCTCCTCCTGTGCTGCTGGCATACAAATGCATAAGGCAGTTCAACTCCTTTCTGAGTACTTTACATCCTGTTTAAGACAAGTAACCAACAACTGGAAGCAAAATGAATGTGAAGATAAGCATAATGGAAAGCAATAAATTTGAGGAAAAGATGTGAAAGAAATTTATATATTCATTTCTGAAAAATTTTTAGTACCTGAGAGGACATGTGAAATTGCAATTCTGAAAATAAAAATATGAAAACTCGGTGGTAGGTTGTTGTTTTTTTTTTAAGTTTTCTCCAATCAGTTAAGAATTATGAAAGGGTAGGGTTTTAAATATTTTAAAAATATAGATTAATTTCATGTACTTAGAATTTCAGGTACTTATTTGTCATGAGCTTGACTCTGCCTCTAATTTCCAGTTTGATTTGCCCTCTGTTCAACTTCTATTTCTTGATCAGTAACAGGATTAGAAAGGAAGGAACAGACTCCCAAGTGAAATGTGGAATACTGAAAAGGTCAAAGTGGTGCCACCCTGACATGTCACAGAATATATTACATATCAGAATCTGCTCTCATTTTAATGGCAAATATCCTGTCTGGGACAAAGCATAGCTGGAAATTAAATATTTGACGTGACAATGATTGTAAGGAGAATAGGGAATGGTACTTATTCCAATGCATTTTTCCATGCATTATTGTTTGAAGACAATGATTAAATTTATAGAATTTTCTACTCCCATTACAAAGTTAATCAATGATATCGCTATAATAATTGTGGCATTGTGATCAAATAATTTTGGTATGTTGGCCAAAGGAATGAATTAATATGAAAAGATAATGCTTGAGAATTTAAGCATTAAACTGAGAGAAACTTGACTCACCGAGAGAAACTAAAAAGGGGAAAAGAAGGAAGCACATTTTACCAAGTCCTCATTAAACTGTCATGCTAAATATTGCTGTTCTATTTACTTTGCTGTTAATGATGTTTGACAAAATAAATGTTGGAAAGTCTCTAATCAGACTTCTTTTAATGGTTCATTCCCCTTGCTATTAGATACCAAATGAATTTACCATCAGAGAGAAAATCATGGGATCCTTTTCACTTTCTTACAGAATCCAAAAACATTAGGTTCAGAAAAATCTCTTTGGGGACAGAATACTTGTTGAGTTAGTGTAATGTTTGTGCTGGAAAATGTATCAAATCCACAAATAGTATACGAAATGCTATGTGACAGATCTTATCCCCACTAGTGGTCAACAAAAAATTGATACAAGCACTGATGGGTACTGGCAGTGAAACACTCAGAAGAGGAGGTAAAAATGATAAAGGGACAGAACTGCAGCTGATCATTAAGAACAGGTGGGGAACTTCAGCATTGCTTGCCCTTTTCCCCTTGTAAGTTGGTTTTACGTATCTTACCAGAGGTGTAAAGAAGACAGCAAAGAAGATTTAAGACCAGATCTTTGACTGAGTCCAAATGACATAACTTCATAGCAGCTTTACCCCAGAAGAGAACAGTGTACTTAGTATCAACATGTACACTTGAATGCTTATTTTTAGGAACAGGGTTTTGCAGTTTTACCTGCTCTCTTTATCCTGGTATATTACAGTTAATAACATTTTTCTGAGATAGCTAACTGTATTTTGTTTACATAAAGAATGGTCTGTGACTCTTTGGCATAGTTCTTAGGTCATCTTTGTCTCTTTTCAGTTTTTTTGTGTGTGTACAGTTGTGCATTGTATCTCTGATTTTCTCCAAATTGTTGGATTACTTCTTACCTTTAGTATATTTTGGATGGCTAAAGTTTTCAATGGATAAAGTGAAAGTTTAGTGGGAAGTGAGGGTTGAGCAGGAAAAGAAACCTTAAGAGTGTGTAACTTTTCCTTTCCACTTAGATTATTCATTGATAATTTAGAAATAAATAAAATGGATTGCTGTTAAGCTTAGTTCACAATTCCTGCAGTAATCTTTGTATACCTTTGATATATAGCTAAAGCTTTATGTATTGCATTAAGCTGATGAATAAACTTCCTTTTTTTTGTTCCCCACCTCCAAGGTGTTATTTAATAGTTTAAAAAGATCTCACAACATGAAGACTGAAGAAATACAATACATGAAACATAACCTTTTTCACAGAGATGTTTCTGCTTTAAAGACTGGTTTCAAGTGTAATAAATTAATTTTCACTAATAATATTCTAACGTACCTTCACAAAGGGGAAACAGTTTAATTAAATTTTAAGTTTTACTTTTATATTTATGCAGCTGAACGCTATTGATAACACTGTATTTCAAGCTGCAAGCTGTAATTAATAGTAACACTATATAATTGGCTACAGCGGCTTCAAATTAATATTTGAAAAATTACAAAATCAGATGGTAGGTATATTAGTATTGCAAAAGCTTGACAATTATTCCTGCAGTTTTTTAATATTTGTACCATTTAGTACCTGATTAAGAACAGTGTAATTTTTAGGGATTTATAACACAGAACCACTTTAATTTTTCTCAGTGGTGCTAATCAAGATGATATTCTTCAGCTTTAGTTATATGTTTATTTTCTATATAGTTTTAGGGAGGTATCTTGGAGCAGTAAGCATACAGTGGTACTTCCCTGGTATACTCTCTGACCCTCCAGTGATTGTTGGAAGAGGGACTTCTTTATCTCTAATAGCTCTTGAGGGGTTTCTTCAGTCAATTAGTTGAGGCACTTTTTAAACCTCCTGTAGAAAGCTCACTAGCTACAGTGGAGAGGGGAAAAAAAGAAAACTTCCGTAGAACTGGGTTTTATACCTGCCCTAAAGAGTATGTGCTATACAGTGGACTGTAGTGACAGAAGTTATGTAGCCAACCTTGCTTCCTTAACCAGTGTGGCACAGATTCTCTGACAAGCTCGAAGGAGTTGTATTCTGTTCAATTTCTTATTCTTGTGGCCAGTTCAGGCAATAATATCTCTCATAGGGGGGCTTTTAAAGTATTATGACAAAAAATGCCAGAAACACTGTGATAACTTTAACCTAGCTGGCAGCAAAATACCACACAGCCACTCGCTCACCCTCACCCCATGAGATGAAGGAGAGAATCAGAAGGGTAAAAGTGAAAAAACTTGTGGGTTGAGATAAAAACAATTTAATAACTGAAATAAAATAATAATGACAATAATAATGATAATAACGGTAATAACAGAATATACAAATGAGTGATGCACAACGCAGTTGCTCACCACCCACCTACCAATGCACAGCCTGTCCCTGGCTAGTGATACCAGAGCAGAGACAATCCTGAAACTGAAAACCACAATCCTGGAAGAGACAGAGAGACAGAGAGATCCCTGAAGTTTCTGGCCAGCCCTCATTAATATGCTGAACATGATGCTATAGGATATGAAATATCCCATTGACATATCAAAATGCCAGTCTGGGTCTCTCCCCGCCCCAAGTTTCTTCCGCACCTGCAGACTAGCAAAACATAGGAAGCTGGAAAGTCCTTGATTTTCTTAGCAACAGCTAGAGACATCAGTATATTATCAACATTCCTCTTATAAAGAATACCACACTGAAACCAAAACACAGTGCTATTCTAGCTACTGAGAAGAAACTTAGCTCTACCCTAGTGAAACCAGAAGAAACACTTACAGATAAGCCTAAGTAATTTACAGACAATATAATTTTTTCATGGATTATGTAAGCAATGTTTTCACATATTTGAAACCACTACTATACTTTAATACTTCTGGAGTGAACTAAATGGTTATGAAAGTTGTCAAAGAGGGTCTCAAGGGAGCTTTAGTCTGGAGCTAGGGATAAGATATGCTTGTACGCTAAACACTTCCTCTTGTTCCCCTACTTGCATAAACTATTTTTATTCCACAAGAGACAGTTTGCAATTTGATTCTAGAAAGAAGTCCTGGGCAAGAAATAGGGACTTCTGTATGTGCTTGCAGCTGAAAGAAGTCAGGGAATACTTCCCTGAATCTTGTGGGGTTTAGCAAAGGATTTTAAATGCACAGGAAGGTTGTCTCTAAAGCTGCCAACAAGGCTCAGAGTAGGAAGACCTCACACTGCCTGGTTTTGCCCACTGATATTTATTGCCTCATGCCAGCTGGGGTGTGAACTGTGATCAAGCCTGAGTTCATTAGCTATTTTTATATGGTACAGTTACCAAATAACTGTGATATTGAATTTCTTCTGAGTCTGAAGCTGATTTCATTTTGCTTATAGCAGTCAGCTCTTAGAGAGCTGAGACAAATAAGCTCCTCAGAGCGAGGACCACTATATGCATATTCTTGTTGTAAGTGAAAGTATTTGTAAAGGAGATACTAGAAGGGAAAGCATCAAAGACAAGCAATGTGATTTGCAGTCTGAATAAGGCTGCCAATGTTTGGGTTTTGCATTATGATTTTACTGTGGTGCAAGACAGGAGAACTATGGGAAATACTTTGACAGCTCATTTTCCATGGTGGTTGTGCTTAACTTGTTTAAAAAAAAAATAAAAATCTGTCAATAATAAGTCCCAGAAGCTTTGCAAATTCTGCAATGAGTGAGATTTTTTTCCTCCTTTATCAATAACTGACTAAGAGCTCCTTTATATTTTATTTTTTTAATAAACTTTTGTTATTGTCGCTTCTGCAGAAAGCTTGTTTTCACACGTGATTCAGCATAACAACTTTTGTATTGCAGTGGTACGAACAATTGTTGTGAATCCAACTTGAATCAGAGGTCAAATCTGCAGACCATGGCATATCATAGTCTGTGTGGATGAACTTTGCCAACATAACATTTAATGGTTTTGCTTTCCCAGTGTGCACAGATTTTTGTAAGGAAAGCCTGTACTTAAGGTTAGCATCCCAGCAAAGGGGACAGGAAGGAGCATAGTGACATGGGCTTGGGCTGTATTTGCATGTTCTTTTTTGTTAACACGTCAAAGGATTCACAGTATTTGAATTATAATCTTGGTTGTTCTTCACTGGTCTAGAGTCAGTAATCTCATTCATGTTATGAAGTTACACCTGGTAAAGAGAAGTTCCTGGCTCTTGAGTTTGCTGGGAAATGGCATTTTTCAGTCTGTGTGTCTTTCTGTTTTCAAATGGCTTCTAGCAGTTTTAAATGTTTAGCATTTTTGCAGCTTTGCTTTCTACCTGGAGAACTGTACCTCTTAAAAATCACACGTGAGAAATGTCTCATGATTGAATATTAGCAATATACTCTTAGTACCAGCCCCTTTGTGATCTGTGACTGCAGTTTAACAATGAAGCGCAGGAACTGTCAGACTGGGTCAGACACTGCCCATCAATATCTTGTCTCCAGTGGTGGCTGCAGCTACATGGAAGAGAAAGATACCAAAATCTTACTTAAGAGTCACTGGCAGAATTAGCTATCCAAGGAGTGTTCTTTAACCCCAGATATTTAGTGGTTGATGCTTAGGTTTACTGAAGTATGAAAATTTATATTCATTATAATTTCTTCTTGTTATCATTTGACCTCACTCATTGAATATCTTGTTTTGAAGCTATGAATGGTGCGCAGGAGATTTCAGTGGACCTCCTTTATAGTGTGCCTTCTTACTTAACTCTAGGTTAGAAGATATGAAGTGATTGCAGTTTAATAGTTTCTGTTGTCAGCTTCTGGATCCCTTATTTCATTTATGTATCTGTTAAGCTGTGTAGCCATGACTGAACTCCAAGTAAAGCCTTACTATTGATTTATGTAGTGTCATTGTAATCTCATTTTTATTCTCAGTCCCATTCTTTATATGTCCTAACAAATTGTAAAGCTTTTTCTGTTGGCTGCTGAGTATCAAGCAAATTATTTCCAAAAGCTATCTCTTCTGACACTCAAAGTTTATTAACAAACAGCTACAACTGATTTAGAACTCAATGATGCGTGTGAACAATTCCAGATATTCCTGCCTGTGTGCACTCCCTTGCATTTGTCAGTAGTTAATATTTTTAAATAAAATTCTTGTTTATCTAGCTTTGTGAATACCCTCTCTGCTTGTTTATTTCAAATAATTTTATACCATCTTCAAGTTTTCTAATCTTTCTGCTCAATACTCTCCTGCTGCCTTTTTTGAAGAGCACTGTGTTATGCAAAACAAGCACTAGTATGCAGTTCTAGAGCACATATTTGTTGGCCTTTTCCAGTGCTGAATTTTGACTTTTTTTTTTTTTTTTTTTTATCCTTGGGGTCCCTTCCCTCTCCCCAACCCCCAATTTCTGGCTATTGATCCCAGGTTCCTAACGTCTTTCTTCCCAGAACTCTATTATGAACTTTAATATTCTATTTGCAAGGCTGATAGATCTATTTTTGGCAGTAACTACTGTTACTTTCTATATAAGTACTAATAATAACAGAATGCATCAAGATTTGATCTTACCTTATAAATGTATATTGTATGTATAAGGCCCACCTGAATGCTTTTACTGACCTCTGAGTCACAGAAAGCACACACTTGCGATTAAACTTGCAATGGGGTAGCTTAGCAGTAACGGCTCTCTCTTGGATGCTTGCATGAGTCTGCATATGTTCAGATTGGGGTAACCCTTTTAGTTATTCCTACAAGTCATTCCTTCAATTCTGTTATATAATGAACTGCCTACAGAGCTTCAAATAATTCTGTTCAAAGGAAAGAATATTTCAAAGAATTACTATTACTCATTCCAGAAAAAACAGGCATGTGTGTATGTTTCACTAATGGTTGGAAAGACTCCTACATTGAATTTTTTTCTGTTAGAAATGCGTGACTTTTATGCAAATTACAAGCTGTGATACCACCACTATAAATTGGGATGGCAGAAATATGCATATTGTGAAACCTTACAGATTATAAAAACAATTCTTTTTTTTTTCATCTTATTAGAAAACCAGCTATTTCTTAAGTTAAAACTCAGTCCTCTCAAGAACTTTCTATGATGGAAGTAGTGCTGCTTGTTCCTTTGTTTTTTGGCATTTCTTCAGTATAGAATGATTAGTGGCTTTTCATCACTTTTTAGAAGAAACTGAAATAGAACTAATTCTTTTAAATGTGGAAATGCTAACAAAAATGCCAGTCTCTTTCTTTAACCTTGTTAATTAAACCAGGATACGTTGACTAGACAATTAATCAAGAGAATGAGTTACAAAACAATACCCTTGAATAGCAGAGGTGTCATGCAGATAAATCCCTATGTACTGTTGTGGCTGTATGCATCCAGAAATCTTCCTGCCTTGTATATACTGAGCATACTACACAGAAATGCAGAATACCCTTCATATGCCTTCATAAGTCGGCTTCTCCTTGGGTTGCTTGCCAAAATGCTATGATTGGTCATAGAAGGAGGAACAAAATTTTGAAAACCTTGTAAACAAAAGAACAAGGCAATAATAGATTTCCAAATTGAGAATGGAGTCCATTGAAGTGCATACACCTATGGAAATTGCAAATGTTTGGGCGGGGGAGGGGATAAGAAAAACAAAACTGTCCCACCACCTCGATGATTCCTTCAAACATTTATGCTGGTAATATTTAATTGCCTTTAAATTATCAGTGACATTTACAGGATGTCATTAATCCCATGGAAGTAAATGCTCTCTAAATCAAGAACAACCAATTCTGCTTTCAGGACTATCAAGGCAATATCTGCTTTCTTTACAAAATGGGAACCAAAAGTCTGAACCAAACTGGTGGTGAAGTTGTTCATTTTTCTAGGCATTCCTATTTTCCTCTTTACTTCTTTTCCTTTGAGGGTGGAGGAGTGTATTTCTCTTCTGCACAGCCTACTCTTTTTAAAACTTCATGTACATCCCAGAACATCTAAGACAGTCTATAACCTGTGAGAGAATTACATCTTATTGAACTTCACCAGTGCTGTCTGGGATGCAGAGAAACCCATAGCGGCAGCTTTCCTAGAAAGGCCCCAGAAGAATGAGAGAGAATGGTATTGTACAGTCCCAGGAAATAAACAAGATCCATTTTATTGAAATTTAGGCTGAAGTTTGGCATGGGTACCATGGTACTGCTTTAATGGTAGACTGAGCGGCTGTATAATTCAACAGAGCTTGCCCAGGTCTTCAGTCTTCAGTGCTGTCCCTGTTGCATATGATAACTTTTTAGAACTTCCCATGGATGATGGAAATAAAGCACAATTCATAAACCAGAGACCTATTCACTGATATGTTCAGATACTAGCCAGAGAAGGACAGTACTTTTATGTACGCTCTAGCAGGTGCATTGTAATACATTTTGCTAGCATATTGGATTTGCTATGAGAGGCATTACAACATTTGCTAAGGCCAGTTAATTGAGTGATATGATTATAAGTATTTTACCCAACACGTTAATGCACTTAATGAAGTGCAGATAATCACACTGCTCAATTTATAAGAATTGTCAAACCTCATAATTACTTCCATTATATTGTAGTATTTTGTGGATTAAATCCTTTCAGAGCTTATTCAGGAGGTGAAATATTAAGTTAAATTATTTTATTTTGTTATTTTTTTTTTCCAGAATCATGTTTTGCAGTGTATAACATCATTTTTGCAGAACTGAGATGTTGAAGTCAACCTGAAGATATTCTTTCTGTAGCTAAAACATATGCAAAATGTGTGATTTTTTTTTTCTTTTTCCTCCAGTTAAGTGCTAAGTATTTGGTTTAAAATAAAAAAGTAAACTACAGAATGGTATTGGTGACACAAATTTTTACAGACTTAGTTATATTCCTCTTATTGAAGTTAATGGACACTTCATATTTAAATCCCTTCATTGTTTTGATATTTAATCAGATGTACATGAGTTAACAGTAATGTCTCTACAGAGGCTGTTAAATTCATGGGACTCTGAAGATGATTTTCTTCCCATTTGGACCTTGGTAGAGTCTGAGCAAGTGTTCAATTCAGGTATAGAATGACTTCCCAATTAGAGAGTAATGGTAATGGCCGATTTTCAACAGTAATGTCTGTGGAATTATAAGGTTCATTAACTAAGGTCAGTTTAACTGGAGTTGCTTTAGCTTTCTTTGTCTTCCTGTGATAAACAATTACAAAGGAGATAATTTTCTGAAAGAAGGACATTTGGATGCGTTCAGGAAATGTGTTAGTGATGGAAGAGCATCAGTTCCCATATGTGCACTTGCCACAGGCATCCCAAGCTTGTGACAAACCCCTCTGGGCTACCTGCACCTCAGGTGCCTCTCAGGAGGAGTGGTGAAAGGCATTCAAGGACTTCTCTGGTGGGTAGAGAGCTGCCTTCTGTTTCCTTATGAAGAACTCTTTTTGCTCATTTTTTATTTCAGTTATAAAGCCACAGAAAAACTTGTGCAAGAGAGAGATTATGTAGAGGCTTGAAAGGCAAAATACATTGTGTCCAAATACTTTTTTTCCTAGTCCAATTACAGAGACTCTGCACAGAAAAAACTAGGGAAAATGAGAAATGAAAGAAGAGAAAGAAAGAACATAAACAAAGGTGAAAAATACTAAGTGGATTTCTTATGTTATCTGTTATCAGCCTTTAGTTTACATTATGTTCAGTTTAATAAAGTACTTAACAAAATGTAGCTATGTTTTCTTAGGGAACGATGCCCTAGGTGGCCTAATGTTTTGTTGAACAGGGAAGTGAGCCTTTGAATTCTACCCAATTTGATTTGATTTATTCATGGGAAGGAAAATAAAACAAGTTTCAAGAATGGACCTTGAACCGTTTATAAAAGGGACTGTTCAATGCGTTTACTTGAGACAGTGTGGGATCTGACTCAGAAACCTGGATTATCCCTTTGCATGCTGTGTTCTTAGGTTTTACTCAGGCTCTGGGGACAGAATGGTTGTGCAGGCTGCAAGCTTGAGAGTTCAGCTTGGCTTCCATATGACCCATCAGATCATCTTTTTTAAGACAACCCATGAATTTCCCACTTCTTTCAGATGGTATTCTGATTGATGACTCTGTAATTTTATTCCATCTTAAATGGATTTATTCAAATGAAATCACAAGTCTTCAGTAAATGTTCCTTTTGGTGATGCACAAAATCCTTATGCTCTAGTTCACTCTTCACTAACAGAAATTAAATACATCCACAAATATTGTTTTTTCACTCCAGTTATGAGATATTATTTTCAAAAACAACTAAGAATGCAGATGATCTAGTTTGGAGAGTATATTCTATACTAAGTCACTTTTTCAATTAGAAAAGTTTCCTATTGAAATAGTTGTACTTTTGTGGACTATAGGGTAGATCAGATTTCATCTCGGTGACTCCTTTTGTGGACTTTTGGTTAATTAACTAAAAAAACAGAATATAGACAATAAACGGGTTTATGTAATACCAAATGTTCACCTCTGCAAGTGAGCTCAAATCTTAGTTAATAATGCAAAAGAGCTTTTGTTGTCTCCAAACTTCCTATCAGGAGGTATTCCAATATTATGAGATTTTCACAATGCACCATTTTAGCAATCTGTGCCATGTGCAATTGAGAGCACAGTGAGAGAGTTTACACAGTGGTGTTGCTTTTGCTTACCCAACATTATTAATTCTCAGATTCTACAAGCACTGAATTTCCCACCATTATAATTCATTCCTTTCCATGCATATGAATAAATAGATTTTAGACAGTGAAGGAATACAAATAAGACTGATGCCACTAACAGCCGGCATGATGAGATACTAAGATTAGCCTCAGCCTTTCACTGATTAATTTGCTTGATCAGCTTTTTATTCTTACTGAAATTATTGTTCACTGCTCACCAAATGGAAAAGAAAGCAATCATTCCATCACAGAGGCAGTGTGAGGAGATGGAGGGCAAGAACCTATAATTTGTGTATTAAAGCGATCCTAATACCACTGGATCTTTTCCTGAAGTCCTTTAGGACTAAAATAATGAACACAACAAAAAAGCTAAAATGGCATATATTCAGCTATATTTTGCCTTTAATTTAAGTTCATTATAAAAATAAATATCAGGTTTAACTACTTGATTTTTGATTGCTGCCATCTAACAAGGGGAACACAGTTGTCAAAGTAAAAGAACTTCTGGAAGGCAGAAACAAAGCTGGCATTCATTTATCCATGGCAGACTTATGAAAAGAAAGCAAATAAAAGTGTCTTGTGGACTTGCACTATTTTCATAGCTTAAGCTAGTTGCTAGAAGATTTTGCCACAGTGTGAGTTACTTTTGATTCAGTTTTAGATGCAACATCCTGTGCTACATTCTCAAAGAACTGAGTTGTTCCTGCTTTTATAGGGTTTTTGATTCATTGTGTTCAGTTACTGAATGTTTAAAATGTGTATGCCTACATACTTGTGGTGGCAGTGGGGAGTGGAATGTTTGTATGGAAGCAGGGACAGAGGTCATAGTCCCAAAGCTGTTGGCAAAGTACTAGGTAAAATGAAAGCATTACAGACGCTATATGCTACCACAAGATATTTGTGGTGGAAAAAAGCACTTTAATTTCTCATATACTTTCTCGTGACAGTCTTTCAGAGCAAGAAAAAGAGAAAAAAGGAAAGGAAGAGATGCAGTTTCTTGATGATAAAAGAGGTATTAAGAACGAAGAATAGAGAATTAATTCTGCAGTATAAGATGCCATGTGTTGTATCCCATCTATCCTGTCAGAGCCCCAGATGGCCTTCCACCTGTCATCTTTTCCCAGACAACTTAACTTTTAGACACCTGAATTCATTCCTTTGAAAGCTCCCACTGGAGGCTTCCGGCTGTAAGCAAGCCACATCAAGTCTACTGAAGTTCTCAGAGAAGCCTGAAATGCTCGCTGTGATCAAGAGGCTAATTTACTTCATCTGATGCCATGGTCAGCATGGCCATCTCACTCTTGCACTAGAGTATGGGGTCACTCTAATGCCAGTTTGATACGGATTTTTGGAGATGCGTGAGTGCCCGATCCAGGCTGGCTGCAGGCAGAGCCCAGCTGGAGGGCTTTTGCGTGTGATTATAAGCCACAGGCACACTTAGAAGGAGTGCAAAAAAAAAGTGGTGCCTATACATTTGGGATGTCAGGCTGAGGGCAGCAGGCATGCAGGCTAAGGTCCACATTCTGAGAGAAACACACAGAGAAAAACAATATTAGTAAGTTCAGAGTCTTATTTGGCAGAAAATAAAATACAAGAACATGAATGTACAAACTTACATAGTTTCTTATAGCATTCCTTAAAAATAGTTGCTGTTACAATGGGATTTCTACTATGAACAAAGAATCATATCTATACTCAGTCCTTTGTTAATTTAGCAGCTCTTAATTTCATCAAATAGGGATTATATTCTGAGGAATTCCTGTGACAAAGGAGTCCCCTGGAATCTGGAAGATCATCCAATTACAATTTAAATAAAATTTATCATGATAACAGAGGGAGCATCAGGAAAAGAGAATGAGTGTGAGAGAGAGTGTATGTGTGAAAGCGTGCTTCACTTTCTTATATGAGTAAAGTAAGGGGAAATCCACCTGTCCTTAATTATTGCAATGAATGGAATCAAGGTCTCTGGTGTTAGGTTTGGACCTGCTTGTTTTCCTTCCTTTCTTATTTTCTCCCTTTCTTCCATTTATGTCTCTCTTTTGCTGTGAACAGACCCCATATTTATATGAAAAACTGACATTGATTCTAATGGAATGTTTTTAGATTTACCTATGTTAACAAAAAGGGGCACAGTGCTCTGCTGCAGAAACAGGGAGGCATACAAGGAGAACACGATCTTCCTCTGCATTTTTCTGTTGACTGCCTAAACTCTCTAGAGAGTCAATTTAAGTGGACTAAGTCCCCTTTTGGGCCCAGACATTTAAAATTTCAATCAGGCTGTGCCTAACTTAATCATCTCATTAGCAGGATTGTATTTCACCCCATGTGTATTCTGTGCCAACAGAAGAACTCTTGTAGGAAAGAAATCAGGGAGTTTTGATCAATCCATTATTTAATACTATGAAATGCAGACACTGTTTCATTTAAGAGACGGGATAGGAAATGTCTGAGTTTTTGTTGTAAGAGAGGTCAGTGAAATTTAATTATGATTAAGGTAATTATCCAGAATTCGTAAAACATAAGAGCCTTAATGAAACTGAATGGGGTCTTATCAAAGATCCAGATAGCTCAGGTCTCCATCTCTGGAAAAGGCGTTTTGCAGGAAAAAACCTAAAGAACAGGGTGTATGTGCAAAGTGATTCACCAGGATTTCCTAGACCATGGAATGTAGCCGGACTGATTTTTTTAATAGCCATTGATCAGTCTGTACTCCCTGTATTTATTCAATTTTCATAGGAGCCTGAGAGCGGATAAAAGGCTTTGAGATTTTCTAAACTGCAGATATTTCTGGTTCTAAACATTATGGAAACAAGAACTTCTGTTAGCAGGGCCATAGTTTAGTCTCATTAACTATGGCTTGGTATTTCATAGTTAAATTGGTTGAGAACTCTGATTAAAGTTTCATCTGTTGTTGGGGCATTTGAAATTACTCTGTCCTGTATGGATGCTATTTGTGTCTCTGTATGGATGCTATGGTGTCTAGCAAAAGCTGAGATCAGTCTTTCGCTCAGTGAGACCACTAACTGAATCTCTCGTCTCTAATCAACCTTGTGCTTTCACAAAAGGTGAATGTACTTAATAAGCTTTTGGACCTCTCTCTCTCTGTCAGATTTGGCAAAACTCTGCAAAAAGCTGATAGACCTCATGCAATATATCTGAAAAGGCTACATGCATCCACACAGAGTATGATACTGTAATTGCATAAGCTTAGGTTCTTTAGGAAGCAAAAAAACCCCAAAACTCTGGAATGTGCAAAGCAAGCCAATAATGTGGTCAAAACTCGATTTGTAGTGTTAAATGAACGGCCTTTTATTTACTCCCTGAAATGAAAGCTGTTGTAGTAAATACTGTTTGGTTCTGCCCCCCCCCGAAAACAATTATTAGAGATAAAAAGAGGAAGAAATTGCTTTCCAAAATTATCTCCCTCCAAAAGAGAAAAATAAAGGAATCAAACGAATTTTATTTATCAGTGATTTATACATTGTTTATAAGACACTGAAAACTATCAGTGCCTACATCTTTCATGTATGGCAATATTTACCTTCCCTATAGTATTTGTGACATTCAGAACTCAGTGTGGCATACTGTAAATATCACAGTAACTGTAAGTACTGTATGTGGTAAATGTCAAGATTTTAATTGCACCTACTAAGCCGTAGGCTTCTTATTGCTAGCTGGGAAGAAGCACATAATGAAAATCTCCCCAGGAAATTATGTGATGAAGGGATTCATCAACATAGTTTACCTGATGCTGCTCTCTGGGTGAAGTTGTTAGAATGTAGCTTTAGGACATGAAAAATAGAACTGGAGAAAAGGAAAAGAAGAGGAGAAATGTGTTTCTGTGATCATGTCCCTCCCACATACACACCAATTTAATATTGCCACAGTTAAATAAGTTGTCAGTGCTATAATGTGCTTTTTACCTAGATGCTGCGTAACCTTTGCAGGATATAAATAAAGAGACCATGGTCAAAGACTGCAGCTGGAAACAAATCATAAAGACATTTAACTCCTTGCACTATTCTCAGCTGGATTAAGAGCGTTTTCTTCAACTGTGAACAGAATTTAGTTCTTACTATGCAATTCCATCTCAGTCCCTTAGAGTTCTGACCTGTGTGGGAATTTTTCTCAAAGAATCAGATAGCCCAAGGTCTGCTTGAGGAGCAGGACAAAGTAAAAGGTCTCAGCAACATGCTAAGCACAAACTTCCACATCAGTTCTGCCACTCTAGATATTAATGATGAAGATGCATCCATTGTGGAACTGTGCTTGAAGTGAAGTTGCAGCAGGTTCAATGTTATCTCCTTCCTCTGACACCACAGATTAGAATAGAAAATACTCTTTTACCTGAGTCCTTTTTACTGAACTCCTTTCCTATCTTTCCTTAATCCTCCAGCACCAGGGAGCGTTATGGTTTTCCTCTGGACTGATCTTGTCTTACGCGAAGATTTACTGAGGGGCTAAAGAGGGTTTAACCCTCTTCTCCCTCCCATTAGCCTGAGATGTCCTGTCCTGTGTTGCTTCATTAGCAGTTTGTACATGTGTACTTCACCTCAGCTCCTCCAAAGCAAGATAGAAACTGAAGCATTGAGCTGTGGTCCATGAGTGTTTTTATGCTGTGTTTGTTCCTTGCTGTGACACAACACAGGGATAAAGAGCTGGGTCTTCTCCTTCAGGGGTGTTTCTCTCCCTGCATGTACCTTCCAATTCTGTGAATGGAAAGCTGCAGGGTAGCTCTGAATGTAAAAAAAAACCAAAACCAAAACAGACCTGAACCTTAGCATAATGGTGCCATAGAAAGCAAATTTGTAACTCAGCTAATGAAAAAATTTCCTTGTAAGCTCAGTCCCTGTCAGTGGCTTTTATATGTTCATCCCAGGGGCAAGATTGCACTGCAGATGTTTTATGTTCTTCTGTTGCATTATGTGAATTGCAGTAATGCTTTGCTGTTTGGTTTTTTTTGCTAGTTTTTGGAAAGTGTTTGGAGATAGGCCTTAAACTTTTGGTTGTTATTGAATAGGCTCTAAAGTGATGTTCAGTGCATCTATTGCCAGACTGTTTTCATAACATCCACTGGGAATGGACTTGAGGACCAATCCAGTTCCGTCTAATCCCATGTTCCTATGCACCTGAGTTTAGTGTCTGAAGGACAGACAGATACAGCAAAGCTCTTCTTTTCCAGGCAAGCAGAGATTGTCCAGCTTTGTTAGGGTTTCTCAGGAGAATTAAGTCTGTTACAGGTGACTAGAGAAATATTGATTATGTTGGTCATATTCTCAATTGGCATTTTAAGAGATTTTTCATAACATTTAAATTATATTATTACTCCTTTTCCAGAGCACCTAATTGCACTATACATCATCTGACTGCATGGAAAAAAATATGCTGAAATCTGGAAATGGATGAAAAGAAATGCCTGAATTAGTCTCATAGCATAATATTTTGTTCTAGAAAGAAAAGAACGTATTTAATTCTTTACATCATAGGAGAATGGGAAAAGCTGGATTGTATTTATATCCATTATAATTCTGTCCCAGTGACTTTCAGCACATTGCTTTGTTATGTTAGGTGCTCATGTTCAATTATGGAAATTATGCTTTAGGAAGTATCTCTTTTTAATAAAATGCATAGAAGTTATGAAGAAAACAGGCTGATGATCTGATGATCACTGCAAGGTGACAGATGGAGGCAGAATAAACAATCCAGAAGTAATGTTAAGGTATTCCGTGGGTTACAATTGGATTCTGGGTCATAGACAGACTGTCTGCTATACATATTTGAACAGGCACTGCAAGTACTTCTTCCTGTTGACTGCATTAGGATCGCAGGGCCTGAGAGCACTGAAAAAAATAGACAGATGGCTTGGACATGTCTGTCTCAACTCTGTTCACAGACCACCAAGTGTATCCCACTTTTCAGAAGCTAGTAGAAACCAGAGCCACAGTATCAATGTGGGTACTGTGCTTTATAGTTTAATTAAGAATATTTTTTGATGCTCAGCTTTGTCTGGGTGATTTCTTCAGTCTGAATATTTCAGTTGTGTAAAGAACAAGAGACAGGATGTACACTTGTGCTGCTCCAAACCAGATGCAAGCACCTCTGATTGTTATGCTGTAGAAAAGCAATGTGTGTGAGGAAAAGGACCTTCTGAGACTTACTGAAATGAAAGAAGAAAACAGATAATTAAAGGTTTTCTCAACTTTTCATGATGGGCTCCAAGCATGGCATTGAGGTAAAAGGCACATCTCGTAACTGCTTCTCAGAGGCAATGTGGTAAATGTTAATAATGACATCCCCTAACTTGATAACTGCAGAACAGGCATATGGCATTCATTTTCTTTCTTGCTGAGACACATGGTATAACATGCAGAATACCCTGTTGCTTTCTTGGGGAATGTGGCCTCTTGATGACCGCAAGAATGACCTAACTCAACGCGAGAGTTTAGGATATCTGACATAATGAAATGGGCCATACTGGACACATTTTCCATCAAAGCTTGTTGAATATAATCTGTTCCATCTGCCTGTTGAAACCCTGATGCTCTGATATTTTCGGTAAGAACAGCTCATGTGCAAGCTACCTGTCAAGAAATATTCATGGAAAATAATTGGATAGACCAGTTTTGAAACATGAGTCTAAGAACTGCAGTCTAATTGTGTCACTATTCGAGCATAAGAAGAGACAAAATTCAATGAATAAATGATTCATCATTAATTCCTGCCATTTCATGGGTATTCAGAGTATGATAGGCACGTGCAAACCTTGCCCAAAGATCATCTAATAAAAAAAAAAAATGTTCTTGTTGACTGCATGAATATTAGGTACAGTTATCAGCAGCAACATAATGGAAATATCTTTTTTATGAGAAGTTTTTTATTAGGCTGTTTTTTCAAGCTAGATCACTCAGTTACTCTCTGAAGTCAATCATCTCTTTTGTCTCACCCAACCTAACTTGTACCCACCTGTTCTTCCAACCTCCTTCTTGAGACATTTCTGCAATTTTATGAGGAATTCATGCCTTCAGAAGCACTGCAGTGTAGCTAAAAACCTGTGCTAACTTTTTGTGGAAGGGGCAGAAGAAATGGATTTTGAAGAATTATGGGCTGTGCATCCAGCATTACAAAACATTAATATAGTTGTTTCTAAAATAAAATTATCAGAACATTATTATTAGCTTTGTAGAGATTAATTTATTTACAGTGTTGTGATTGATCGAAGTATTCATGTGTTCAAGGCCCTTCCATGATAGGAGGTGCAAGGTTACAGAACTAAAACATGTCAAATTCCGGTATTCCAATGGCTTTAACGATACTGACATTTTAGCAAAATGAACAACTACATGCACTACAACTTTGTACCACTCTCTAACATTTAATTTTATTGGTGGTGATTACAACAGACAGTGCGTGCATTGATGCCATGTGTAGCAGCTGTCACACAATATCGTTGGGAACAAATTTTCCTTTGACTGTAGAACACGAACTGCAACTAAAGAAAATGTGGAGCTGAGAATCTGGGAAAATACAAACTGTGTTGAATTTGAACCCTTTCTGGCAGCCAGCATAATAGTGCACCTGTTGGTATCTGGTGATAGAAATGCACAAATTTTAATTCAAACTGAAATTTCTTCCTGGATGTAATATACACAGATGATTTACAGCTTTATAATCTATTATGGCAGTCCCTAGAATATTTCAGTAAAGAAATAGAACGAGTTGTGTTATGGACCATGGTGAAAATATTTGTTTTTTCTACATTTCAAATCCTAATCTTTGAGTTAAATCATACAATTTAGATACAAAGAACAAATGGAGGCACTGTATAAAATCTTTGGTGACACAGTTGAACTGAACTGTAAAAAACACTATGGGAGAAGATGGCATGGTTAAAGAACTACAGGTCTTCATGGGAGAGAATTTTAAGAGGTATGAAAGACTGTTGGACTGTATAAAACTGAAAGTCATATCTACCACTGCAGAAATCAGTCAAGGTGCCTGTCTGTATGGGTCACTGGGGTCACCATACAGCACAGTAACAGTCCAAAATCTTATCTGAGCCTCAGTAAAGTCACATATGTTTTGATCTTATATGTGGAGGGAAATCTTGCTCTGGAATTGACACAAGGAAATTTGATATAGTTAACATTAAGATACTGATTTTTAAACACTGACAATATTTAAACCAGCACAGTAGCCTATAAATGTATCTGAAATTCTGAAGTGCTGGTAACCAGTGTGTTTAGGAATTGCCATGTCATAACAGTAAGTCCTATAGAGAATGATTTTTATGTTCTCCCATCTTAGTTTGTTGGTCACTGAGCCAAACTCTCCAGCTAATAAACCTGAGGAATGCCTTTTAACAAAGAGAAATCAGTATCTAGGGCATATTCTTGTCTTCTCCTCTCTTGAAGGACTGGGAGATCCCATTGATTTATTACTTGCATAAATCAGAAGAGTTAGAAAGGTAATAATATGTAACTTTGTACCTTCTTTCTGAATTCAGAAAATCTTCTTGTGATGATTACTGGTCTATATCTGGGTATCTTCCCGTCAACACCTCCTCTTCTCCTTTTTCTTAAAAAAAAAAAAAAAAAAATAAAAAATCCTTCTGGATTACTGGGCACCTGGTTGGTCTGATAGTATTAAGACTATGAGAGCAATCAATCTGGAGCCTTCTAATTGAATAGGACTGGGAGAAGACACTTGACCATATTGTCTTTGCACCTCCATCTCTTTTCTTGGCTTTTAACAAAATTAAGCTATCAGTCCTTGGGTCTGCTGAGAATATTTACATTGTCACTGGTTACACTGGGGAATAGCAAGGCGAAAAGATGCAAACTGCCTGTGTGTAGGAAACAGTGGCCTTTCTGATATTTGTGGTTGTATGAGGCTTTTAGAAACTGCAACTAATCACAGATAAATTGTGTCTGTTATAGTTGCTTGTTTTCCCAGGATATGAAGCAAAAGCAAGGGTTTCAGCTGATACTTTAAATACTGTAAAGTTTTGAGAATACTGAACAGATTCTCTTTCTTTGAGCTATCGAAAAAGACTATAAATCAAAACAAAGCAATCTTACAGTTATTGAAAATGGGAACTTGTGAATGGTAAAATTTAAATACTGGTGAAAACCTTCCCATTTGCAAGAAAATACCTCAAATTCTCTGAAGAATAGACCATATGTGTGTTCTTATACTGTATTACCTGTTGGTAGAGTAACTGCTATTTTGAAGATAGCCTTTCCAAAACCAAATTGCTTGACGATGCGTACTGAAATGCCCTGAGAATTGCAGAGGTGAAGTATGTACTGAAGACTTCACTAACTACAGTATCTTCATACAGTGGTCTTTGTGAAAGCCTAAAATAACTTTTGTCATTTGTTAAATTCAGTAGTCTTTTAATTTGCTTGCTTTCTTAAAATATATTTGAGAATACAAACCCCACAATTCCCATGATATATTTTCATGATATATCTTTATTTCTTTTTATTATTGCCAAGAATATTGTAAACGAGAGAGCTATTAAGGCAGGCAACTGGACATTGAATAACGGCTACAAAGATTGGCTCTGACAGAAAAAATATAGCCCTAAACCTAAAGGATTTATTTCAGTTTTTAATACTTATTGTAGTTTGTTACAAGAAGCTACAAAGATAGAGATTACTGACGAACATGAAAAGTTAATTATAAATTATTTCAACAGGTGACAAATTTGAGGTACTCTAAGCGTAAAGTTACTTGTCTAGTTCAAATAGATGTTTTACCATTTGAGGTGCCTTTGGTTACATCTGGCTGTATATCCTAAAAGTGTTGAGTAACAAAAGAAAATTTAACACAGACAGTACTTTTAAATTCCCCGAAGCAATATCAACTGATAATTTGTTTTAAGATTACCTTCTCTTCAAAAAGGAACCTTCAAACATTTTCTAAAGTATTACAATTTATTATCTGTTTCTTGAACATGTGTAGGACTACCTTTCTTCTATAAAGTTTTAAAACTCCTTCAAAGTAGTAGAAATGTGCCTGTGAGAGAACTAATTTCTACATTGCGAGAATGCAAACACTTCAGGAGTGGAACCTGCCACATTTTTATAATGCACAACACCTAAATCAATGACTTAGGAGGAAAAGATAACAAATTCTCTTGGAATGGAAAAGAAAATTCCTGAAGGACTGGGAGAGGAGCTTTAGCAAAATTTGGACAAATTACTTGTTAAATACAGCACCTAATAGCATAGCTTTGTAGCATATGTCAAAAGTGATATATAAAATAAGAGCTAACTGTTGAAAGTGGATGCATACAGTGATGTTTCTGAGGTTTAGAGAGATTTTTAGTAAAAAACTAAAGCATAAGAGGAAACTTTGGTTGTTAAAGGTCTAAGGTAACTGAGCATCCTGACCTTTTCGGTACATGACTACTGCAGTTAACACAGTTTTCATGTCAGTGAACTGGCAGCAGACTTACAGATCTATCAAAAGCTGAGAAAGGAATGAAGGACTAAATGTTTTTTTGTTCTTTAATATTTGGGTGCTTTGTTCATGACACATATTTTATTTCCATTTCACTGTGTTTATAGTGCTATAAAGCTCTTCTGTTGCCAAAAAAAACCCTTCAACAATGAAATGAGATACATGTTGTTGTTGTGGGTATTGGGAATTTCCGTGTCAGTTAAAGGCATTTTTTCCATTGCAATAACAGGATAACACACCTTAGGTAACATGCATAGTCAACAGGTCTGTTTCCCAGGGGACATATTTTGTCACTATATACCTGGTTTGTTACAATGGCGTATGCCATGCCTGTGGTCATCCTGACATTTAGACAGTACTTGGGAGTAGCAGGTACAGTCGACCTGGCTGTGTTCATATCCCTTTTCTGTATCCTCACAACTGGGAGGTATTAAAGGAAAATAATGTGGCTGATACCTGGAAGTGACAGAACTTTTCTTGCCCATAGCTAAAAATCCTTATGTGGTAGAGAGAAACCCACTGTCTCAGCCCACCAAATGCTCAGTTCACTGCTGGTAATGGGCTGCTCAGGATGTGCTGAACAATGAAAAATGCTGTTTTCATTTGTCAATCTGTGTATTTATTCCCGTGGGCCGTCTCATCCTGTTATTCTCACTGCCTGTTCCTTCCTTCCTCCTGCT
>NW_010336507.1:22086-29259 GCF_000700745.2 Antrostomus carolinensis
TTAACTTTCTCCTCCTAACATTCCACTTTCCTCCTGACCAGCATACCAAAGGCTGTTTTTATGCCAGTAGCTCTTTTGTATGCTATATATGTTCTCCTTGGTTTTTGTTTTGATCTTTTTTTGGAATCAAGGGTCGACAGGGCAAATAGTGTGTCCAAAGTATATGGTAAAATGGTATGGCCCTGCAGACGTTATCAAAATGTAAATAATCACATGAATAATTATTCCCCTATTTCTTGTTGTCTAAAGGTCAGAAAGCTGTGTTTCATTGTGAATGCACAAGACATGTCTCTAGATACTGATATTGTTGGTGTACAAGGTATTCTAAATGCCACAACCACAAATTAAATAAAAGCTATAAGAAACCATATGAAAACAGAGTGACAATAACACAGTTATTGCAGTGGTCTTTGTTGTCTCATTGGTGTTTACATCAGAAGAATGTAGGGTGAGAGATTAAGCTGGTTATATATAACAAGGGAAAGTTGATCTCAAGTGTTTCTGAGTATAAGTTCATGTATGTGGCATGTGCAGTGGAACAGGTAGGTGTACAGGGTGGGACTCACCTGCTCTGCTTTAAGGGTTCAAACACTATGTATTTGTGATGGCATTAGTTATCATAAGCTGCCTCATAGACAGCATGGAAAGATGAAGGCAGTTTCAGAAGCCGATTTATTTGACTTATCTTAAATATTTTCAGCGGGGTATGATGAGCAGCACTCTGGCAGGGCTGGTTTTTCCCCAGTGACGATAAGCTACCTTGTATTCTATTATCTAACTTTTAGACACTGAAATTTTGGTAATACTGCTGTCATTTCTGATTACCTGATTTATATGCACTTTTTGGAGAACAGACAAAATATTCAGGCCTAGGGCTAGTGGAACATTTTGACAGTTTGTTTTTTCTCCCTATACAGTTTCACTCCACACAAACTGCTTCACAGCAAAATAAAAATAAGGGCAATGAGGTCTACATGGAACAATCAACTGAGTGCCTTTCGGCACTAACAGATGTTCAGTAGTGACTCTGATTTTGATTTGCTTAGGATGCACTCCCCTTTTTTTTACAGCTGTCTGCCCAAGCCTACTGCTGTGTAACAGAGTACCTATAACCAGGATGGCAAAAAGGATTGTTTCTGGGTCTCAGTCACCTCTAGGGCACAATCATGCCATATCGATAAACTTCTGATAAATATGTATTGTACTTCTATTTTATCTCTCTGTTGGTGAAACCATAGCACAAACACCTGTTATCTGGCAGAGAAACAGGGTGACCTAGTGAAGTGGTCTCCAAAGTGGGATTTGCACACCCTCAGTGGATGTGCAAAACAATCCATTAGGGTTCAGGAAGATTTTTTTTTTTTTTGGTAGTATCAATAAAATAAAAAAAAATAATTTAACAGTTCTGTTTATTTAATCTTTATCGTATAATTTTAAAATTTTTGTTTCTGGGTGTGTTTATAATAATATTATTAATATGGTATCATTAATAATAATGGTAATAATAGTACATTATTTTTAATAATACCGTAGTATCTGTATATAATTTTTAAGTAAAAATATATTGGGGTGTGTACTTTCAAATTTTTTACTGATGGGGTGCACAGTCAAAAAATCTTGGGGACCACTGCTCTAGTGGATATGAGAATATTTAAACTTTGACAGTAGGTTTTGCTAGAGGATGTATGTCGGAGTCTTTCATTGTGTTTTTGATAGTTTCATGAAGCTAAAGGCTTCTGCTCTGCTGATCTCATCTGATGCAGAAAGTAGCTGCTGTTTATTTGAGGCAAATGCTACCTTGAGCAATATATTCTCAAGGCGATAGACCTGTCACCATTTAGTGGAAAACACAATATGGCCTCTAACAGAGTCTAGAGAGAGCAGAAGGTAGGCATGTTAAAGTAGAGGTTTTAAAATACATTTAGAAAGCTTGAATCATGAAGAAACATATCTTGCTAAGGAGCCCCTGCTATGGAGTTTTAAAAGTAACAACAGTCATCTTATTGGTGCGGTTGCTGTGGGACAGGCAAAATTGATTGGGAGGCTACCTATGCCTCCATCATTTTTGGCAGGCAGTCAGGCTTGGATTGAAGTGTGTGTTTTGCCAATGGATTTTATCCTCTTCTTCACATAGAAAAAACACATACCTATAATGCTTTGTGCATTTCAGCTGTCTAAAACAGGGTATTTCACTTCTTTTTTACCAGATTATGAGCTGTCATATAAATTATCTTTGGTTTCAAGTTTGGGGACTAGATCTGATCATTCTAGAATCAAAATGTCTAGTAAAGGCCTATAGGAACTGTTATGTGTAGTTCTGATCAAGTTTCAGAAGCTGTCGAGAGAGATCAATGAAGCATCTTGGAGAATGAATAGAAACAGCACAGTGGTGATGTAAATCTTGGTAAGTTGATGCTTCACTATTTGTGAGTGTGCCTGTGTAGGAGGAATTGTCCTGTTTATCCAGCAGCAGAGCCCATCAGTTCCAGTTTCCTACTGGAATAACTTTCAAGATCATGTTACATAAATTTCCTTTCTTCTAGTGTAGGAAGAGGCTGCACATTTAGTAACAAGGGAGATTGTACCTTCATACCATTTTTCCAATCCAGTCATAAAATTTTTAGAGCAGTTTGTAATCTTTGAATGTGGTTTGCAGGCCTGATTTTCAGTTCTTCTGAGCACCTGAATTTTCAAATTAAGTCTATGGGACTGGTGGAACTAACCATGTCTGAAAATCAGTTCCCAGAAGTCCTTTGCGTGTCAATCATTTTTTTTTAATTATTTTTTTTTCCTTTGGAGATTCCTTTTTGAAGACTAGTTATAACAGGACTTTTTTTCTGATGCACAGCAGTGTCTCTGTTTCATCAATAATCAGCTATTTAAAGCTGCAAGATGTTGATGTGTGTGACTCAGTAGCCATTTTACCAGAATGATGGACATTATTCGTGGATTGTACTTGGAAATTGAAAACATCTGCTAACCTTTCCTAAGGTTACTGCTAAAAGACTCCCAGCTCTGCCTTCAGATCTATCCAAGTTTCTTAATGGTGCTTTTCAAGACTTGAATTATAGTATTCCTCTGGGAGAGTTGCAAGCTTTCCAGCAAGTATCTCTACTTTCATAATTGCATCATTTAGAAGATGTCATTTTAGGTAAAGGCACATGAACAACTTTTGAGGGGACATAAATAGAGTGCATCGTTGATGATACTACAGTAACAGCCTGGACACATGCTGCTGCCCTAAATGTGACATAACTTGTCTGTGGAGCATGTATGTGAGTATCTGTTCCAGAGCAGTGGCAAATATTCTTTACATTAATGTACCAGCATATCTGATTGTAATTTGTCTGTGTCCCAATTCCATAGATAGCCAAATGATTTGTACAGTCTGAGCTTAAACTTTTACTATGAGACTATTTTTTCACACTGCTCTAACTCCTTTGGGTTTAGTGTCATGATGGCTTGGTTTGTATTCTAATGTTTGCCTGGCGCAGTTTTCATCTTGAAGTGAGAAACAGTCATGCTCCTTCTGCTTCTGCAGTAGAGAACACTGGTAGCATAGGTGTGGGAACCTGTAGCATAGATAACACCAAAAAAATGGGGAGCACAGACTGTGTGGTAGAAAGAATCTTAAAAATGCGTAAAATTCACACTAAAAGAAGGATTGTCAAATGCTATTTCTGCTTTTCTGAGTTCTGTTGGAGGGTATTTAGGACGCACACTTGATTAAAGTGTTTATGACTGGTTTGCAAGTGTGATCAGGGATCTCACATTTCATGTTAACAAGGTTCATCTGGGTATGAAGTGTACTGCTTATAAATAAGAGAGAGAAGATAGAGTTAATGTCATCTGGGAAGGGAAGTGCATCATAACTTTCCAGTTTTGTTCTGTCAGTGTGTTCTGAGCCACTTCCAAATAATCCAAACCCAAGAAAGATCTTTGTGTTTATGTTATTAAAACCTTCATCAGTCAAACCTTGGATTGTTTCATTAAGATTGCAGTCTTGTTTTTTTGTATCTTAATTCCATGAGATAGTTTTAATTCTCTTTTAATATTAATGATACCCAAAGAATCACAGAATCACAGAATGTTAGGGGTTGGAAGGGACCTTGAAAGATCATCTAGTCCAACCCCCCTGCCAAAGCAGGTTCACTTAGGGCAAGTTGTGCAGGAAAGCATCCAGGCAGGTTTTGAACATCTCCACAGAAGGAGACTCCACCACCTCCCTGGGCAGCCTGTCCCAGTGACCTGTCACTCTCACAGTGAAAAAGATTTTCCTTATGTTTACATGGAACCTCCTATGCTCCAGCTTGCACCTGTTGTCCCTTCTCCTACCATTGGGCATCACTGAGAGGAGCCTGGCTCCATCCTCATGACATTTGCCCTGTATATATTTATAAACATTAATGAGGTCTCCCCTCAGTCTCCTGTTCTCCAAACTAAAGAGACCCAGCTCCCTCAGCCTTTCCTCACAAGGGAGATGTTCCACTCCCTTAATCATTGTGGCTCTGTGCTGGACTCTCTCAAGCAGTTCCTTGTCCTTCTTGAACTGTGGGGCCCAGAACTGGGCACAATACTCCAGATGTGGCCTCACCAGGGCAGAGTAGAGGGAGAGGAGAACCTCTCTTGACCTACTAATTACACCCCTTCTAATGCACCCCAGGATGCCATTGGCCTTCTTGGCCACAAGGGCACAGTGCTGGCTCATGGTCATCCTGCTGTCCACCAGGACCCCCAGGTCCATTTCCCCTACGCTGCTCTCCAGAGGTTTCAATCAAATTTAGGATCCTCATATAGTACTCACTGTACTGATAAACAGAAATTGTACCTGCCCCAAGACTCCATAGTATATGGAAACAGGATGTGCATTATTAAAAATGGTGGCTGAACTGGAGGAAAGTAATTGATGATAATGAATGTAGAAGAATATAAATCACTCTCTGTGTGTTTCAGTTGTATCACTGTAGTTAATATACATATCCAGATAATCCTTTCTAGTGAGATTGGCACTGATAACCTGCAGATTATTTCACAGGGGTTGTGACAAAAGTGTATGTTGACAAGGTCCTTCAAAGAGGAGCGAGAAATTCTGGTGGATTTCTCAGCGATACTATTTTGCTTTGTGGAGAAGGAAAAATGATAATAAAAAGTTGATTGAAATATTTATTCAAAGAAGAATAAATATTTCAAAAGAAACTTTTCAAAATGAACAGCAGAGTTTGAATATCTTGCTGGATTTGAGACACTGTTATTAAAAATACTGAGTGCTTCTTTTTCAGAAGATACAGATTTTCACTGTTTTATTTTGACTCCAACTTGACTAGTGAAAATGGTGGCATATTCTGCACTCATTACTGAAGCCTCAGGATAACCTGAATCACAACCTGGGCCTTGCAGTGGAAATCTGCAGAGAGACACTAGATCAGATAGATTTCGTGCTGCATTATAAGACTAAATTTGATGAATGATATATGAGTTTCTACAAAAAAATTTAAAACTCTTATTGCTAAAAAATAAATCCTTATCATGAAGCTCAGTAAGGAGATAGCAAGTAAATGAAGGAGAAAAAAAGATTCTGTTTCTTCAAGTTGCATAAGCAGAGAAGTACAAAAGTGAGATTTAAAATAAAAGAAAATCGTTGTGCCATAGAGCTTTTTCAAGGTATTACATTAGTTAATACTATCACCACATCAAGAAATGACTCAAACCCCCCCCTACACAGTTATTTCTCTAGATTTTTATCACTTATAGACTATATTGTTTGTGGAACTTTTTTTTTTTTTTTTTTGTAATAACGCTCATCTCCAAAATACGAGGTTTTCATAGCCTCAAAAGAAATGAAAGCTCAAAACCTGTTTTGCAATAGTAAAAAGGTGACTCTGATTATACATTGCAATTACATTGGTTCTTCATGGAACTGCATATGCAGAAGGTTAAGGTGTTCTGTATTTACTGATGTTAAATAGGATTCTGTATAACTTCTGAAATTCTGAGTAGGAGGATACCAGAGATTAAGGGACTGTTAGTCCTCAGCAGTTGGTCCCCTAATTTCCTGCTGTTACTTCAGAAATCTGTGGGTCTCTGGTGTGACTTTCTTAACTTCTTGCTAACTTAGTGCTGTGCCTGACATGACCTGGTGACAAGGACAATATCATATCGCATGCTCAGTGTGGGCTGAACTCCTCCATTCACACTGAGCCTGAACTCGTGTTGGTGGGTAAGTTACTGGAGCAATACCACTGTTTTTGTTGAAATTCAGAAAGGTGTCATCGGCTGCAAGTGGCTTTGTAATCCTGCTCTACCTTTTTGAATAATGATCTTCTGTTCCTTACTAGAGTAAATAATCTTTATTTTTCCAGTCAAGAATGAAAAAAAACCAGTAATTATGCATTTATAATGTGTGCTTTTTTCATGTAAAACCACTGACATAGTGTTTCACAGAACTATACTGGCAGGTTCCTAGGGAAGATTTAAAGAATGGGCAGGAAGGAAGATTGATTATATCTGGGGAAAAATAATCCCAAACACTTTCAACAGGAAGAAGATTGATGGAAATCAATAATGTTGAAAAACAGACCTGTGGGCAATAATAGACAATTAGATATGTTTGTTGTGAAATATGGCAGCAAAAAGTCAAAGCAGTTTAGAACTGCAGCATATTTAGAGGCATCACAGCTAGAACAGAAGGTGATATGCCCCTTTCTGAGAGCTGCTAATGCTACAGCTAGAAAAAGTGCTACAATGCTGGGCACTTCAGAACTAGAAAGATGCTAAAAAAATCAGGAAAGTGCCATAGGTCGCAACTGCTGTGGTGAAGTTCTTCACAGCTGTGGTGAAGAACCTGAAACTATTACCTTGGGAAGGAAGAGTAAAGACTGAAAATTATTTTTTTAAAATAATTTGGGAAAAAATTGGAAATGTGTTTTATTTGTGATGGTGGTGGCAATTTTTGTTGTTTCCCACCCTGGAAAGTGTAGCTTTATAGATACTGAACAAATTGTCAACATAACAAAATTTTTATCAAAATAGAATTTTTATTTTTCTCCATTCATTTCTTCTTTTTACTTTAATTTTGTTTGGAAACATATATGATGTTATTACATTAACAGAAATTATATTGACACGTGGTATTTTTATTTCATCAAATCATAGAATTATAGAATGGTTTGGGTT
>NW_010336508.1:0-8417 GCF_000700745.2 Antrostomus carolinensis
ATTGCTGGCTCATGGTGAGCTTCTTGTCCACTACCACCCCTAAGTCCTTCTCTTTGGAGCTGTTCACAATCCACTTATCGCACAGCCTGTATTTATGTTTGGGATTGCCCTGACCCAGGTGCGGGATTCTATGAACATCTTCAGTATTGACCACCCTGACTGGTGCACCACCAATTAATTTGCTTTTGGTATTTGCTACGCGGTACAAAGGACATCTGGGCTAAGTCTGCACTGGGAAATCAAATGGTGGGAACAAATCTGGACAATGTCTATGATCACCTGTACTGTTATATGGCTTCAGGCATGCTTCTGACCATTCTCCCAGACTTCTCCTGGACTTGGTCAGGAGATGTCATGAGGCAGGGAGTGATGTTTCAGTTTGGCCACTGGCCTAGGTATTTAAACCTAGATGTGCTTAAATTACTAGTGTAGCTATAATTGCAGAATACCTTCCTGCCCAACCAGCACCAATACTTCTCAGGGCTGCATCACCTGCCATTGGTAGGGGTGACATATGCACCTCTATGGTGGCAGTTACTGCCATAACAGCAGTGTTGGAAATTTTGAGGATAGCAACTCTTGCTGGATGGAAAAGAAAAGAGAAGGAGGAAAATGGGGAATCTGAAAGAAGAACACATCAGTGCGGGATGCTATGAACTATCAACCGTCAAGAGGAAAAAGAAAGTTTGCATTCAACAAATGTATAATTTGGTTCCAATCCTCCATCCATTTACATTACAGTTTTTTTCCTAGCTTAATCCTGAAGTTTGCTGTTACCTGGACTGGCATACATGCTGGCATCCTCAGGCAGAAGTACCGCCTGCAGCTTTTCTATCTGGCAAACCCTTCAAGTTGCCTGTTGATCGAAGAGAGAGCCCACTTCCGAGCTCTTGCAGCTACACTGAATCATTCTGCTGTCTCAATGAGCCAAGTGGTGTAGTCAGGAAATACCACAACACAGAAAAAGGCTATTTAGAGAGAAAGGAGAACACATTTTTCTCTATCACGTATGACTTACTGCATCTGTTTTGGTAACACATTCTTAATTAAGATTTATTACAGGCAATGCCTATCCATTTTATGAGACAATATCAGAATAGTTGTTCCTGTAACAACCATTTCTTTTTCTTGTACTTTTTTTTTTTTTTTTTTTATGATTCATGAAAAATACCAGATTGACAGTGCTGGAGATAGAAATCTGCTGAACAGGTGAAAGAAGACCTCACTGCTAATGTGGCTTAGGTTTACTATAGAAAGGCCATCTACAGCAGTAAAATGACAGTTGAATCCCTCACTTTCATTGATCTAATTTTTTTCAGAGGTTTTCCTCTCCATCCATATCTACTAATTTGGAAAACCATGGCATTAGCATTTCTTGACTGTCTCCTTAATACTATACTCAGGCATGAACCTTCTGGATAACACCCAAGCAACCCCACTTTGTTTAGCTAGACAATTACTGCACACTGCCTTCTCACCCATGGCCAAATGATGTTTAGTTCTAATTCCTCAAAAGTTTCCCAAGGCCCCTAAGGCATCATCAGTTCCTACATACCAACTCTTGATCTTATTGAAAAAGATATGGCATAATCTCTGACCAATGGCTTTAGCTGCAAGAAGCTAGAGCAGTAGGTGAAGATCCCTGGATCTCTACAGAAGTTACCTCCAAGTGAGAGTGAATTCCAAGATAAGAAGAGAAGGAAAGGATGTTTTGGAGAAGATGTGCCTGGTTTTGAAGGCTGTTCACTAATGATTATTTAAATACAACAATATTGCAGATACTAAGGCCATTTGTTAATTTTGGGAAGCCCATCTGTCCTAAATTTAAAAAAACTTCCAATTTATGCAGTGCCTAGAATCAACTTCTTCTAACCCAAACAGTGGCAAATTTGACCCTCAGGGAATCAAACCAAAATTTGACATGATCTCAAATGCCTGCTTTTTTTAATGTCTAGGTTGTGCACTTGCAGAAAGCCAACAAGGCTTAATTTTCTCCAAAATTATGTCTTAAGTTTTCTCTCTTCATGTGTCCACATAGCCTAGTATATACCTGAACAGAGGAGACTTAAAACACTGGATAACCCATCCATGCTGAGTTACACAGTAGTGACATAATAGTCTATCGATGTTCTGTACTATAGAGTATTGACAGATTATAGTCACTCCACTGCCTAAAGGTCCCTGAGACTTGCCTTCATTGTAGTGACTGTGCTTACAGCTCAAGTATTTGTATGCTTGGAAACACTCCACAACTCCCCTCTTTGGTCCTCTGTCCACCTCTCCCCCAAACCTTCTCTCCTGACCTCTTCCCTAACCTGCAGGGAAGTATTATGGAAGATCCAAAGGACTTTTATCCACTGCAATCATCACTGGCTGGCAATTCTTTGGTCACAGGTAGCTTTTCTCTCCGTGACTCATCTCTTCTCAGGCTGTTTCATACTGTTCTGGTTCAGAGAAGCCATTCCAGCAAACCAGGCATCCGTCCCCACCTGGCCTCTGCTCCAGCCATCACCCTTCTTTATACTCTGTGAAAGCTAACTAAAATGAAGCAAAGGGGGCATGTTTTTATTTCTTTAATAAATTAAAGTCAAGACCCTTTACATGAATAAAAGTTAGTCCCTGGAGCTTTTTAAACATTCCAAAAATAGCCCTCAAAACTGCCAAAGTGAATGCAACCACAATTTCCATGGAAAGCACCATCAGATTTAGGAGGCTGTGCCATCCAGTATGCACACAATGGCTGTTCAGTGCCCTCCGCCCTTCTCACCTCAGCAGATTTTGCGGGGAGACAGGGAGAAGGTAATGGTTGGACTCTGAAATGATGTCATACCCTCCATTCAGGAGAAGATCACCAAAGCTTTCAAAAAGTCTTATGAAATCCCTCACAAGAAGCTATTACAGAAACTAAGCAGTCATGGGACAAGAAGAAAAGCACTGTCAATGATTACAAATGGGCCGAGAGAGAAAAACAGAAGAAAAAAGAAAAATGACTGATTTTAGACAGGCTGAAAGAGAAACAGGTGCAACCCATGCTGTAGAGCATCATCACTGAGGATCCTGTAGAAAGAGGTGAACAGTGAGGGGAGGTCTCAAGTATGAGTGGGGTTACCCTGCCTACCAGGAGCCATGCATGGAAGCTCATGAGAAGGGATACATGAACCACTTACAGGGCTTAAGGTGCATTTAAAATGAACTTTGATACTTCATAAATTAGAGCCCAGCAGACAGATCTATTAAGTCCTTGACTAAACTAGCAGTGTCCAAAATCAACCAAACAAAAAAATCCTACTGTTTCAAAAGAGAATGCTGTGGTACCTTGTCAATGGTGGGCACAACAAGGAGAGGGAAACACATCTTCACCTGCTATGAAATGAGGCGTCTCAACTGGAATTGGTGGAGCAATTCTCTCTTTAGATAAGTAACAAGGATCTGACCTTGTTTACTGACATAAATATTGAAAAAGGAGAGCAGAAAGAATAAGGACATAAGCCAACTGCTAAAAAGAAGATGAGATCTTAGAAACAGGTTCTTCCATAATTTGAGTACCACAGGAATTTCTTTTGAAACATCTTGGCAAGTCTTGAAAGCAAGATATTAGACTAAGCAGACTGTGGCTTGATGGAGTATAGCAATTCTTACACCATTGTGAGGTCTTCAGTAAAGCCTGACATGGTCCAGGCTATTGCTAAGGCTAGAACATACAGGTTGAATTAATAAACAATGCATATGTTAAGAGGAAAATAAATCCCTCATGCAGAGTTGGTCTTTCTGTAAGCTGTAGGGTATCCACTCCTCTCAGGTTAGTAAGGTACAGCTGAAAGATCAGGTTAACGGAAAGGAAAGCTCTACAATTTTTCCCGATTTTTCTCCTGTGTGTGCATATGTTTCGTATGTTTCTATATAAGCATGTGCACACACAAGCATACTCAGTACTCTTGGTAGAGACTAATTGATCTAGTGTGACAGATTCAGCATCTGTGAGTTTCCCAAATTACCACACCTGCAGAAAAAAAGGGTTGTTTGAGTCCCTCCGTCAGTCCCTGGCGTCAGACTTGTACAAAGCTGGGTTTCACACAGCTTAGATCTTTCAGATGCATCACTTAAGCCAGTCATGAGTGGGATGAAGTGTGGGGGACACTGAGAGGGAATATTTTACAGAAATTAAGGGCTTCAGGGAAAGGAGTGGAAATGGAAAAAGAGCCATGATGGACTGCACTTCTCTAGCTGTCAGATGCAGCTTGGAAGTCAACCAGGATGTCTAGAAAAAGCAGTTTTTCATATCCTGGTGACTAAGTTCTTCTTCTTTCTTTTTTTCCCTCTGATGAATTTTAAAGTCTTTTAAACTTCACTTATACAAAAAAAGAGTTATGCAAAAAACTCCTTCTTTTATACACAAAGTTCTGCCTCCTACCAGCTGGGGCAAATGTGGCATTGGTGCATGCACAAAGAAAGTAAAAAGCTGACCAGAGCATCTCTAGAAATCCTTTTTTATTTTCAAACTCTGGTTTCTAAGATTATGATTATTATTATTTTCTGTTATTAGAGGCCCTAGGCAACAGTGGAATAGCACCGGGCATGTGACTAGCAACAGCAATTCCTGCCATGGACTAAATAGGCAAGGCGGGTGACTAGGAAAATGGTTGCAACATGCAAGGCAGAGATCAAACCGCGTTAAGTGGTGAGGCTGAGCTGAACACATCTCTTGGATCCCACAGCATTAATGACAACCTCAGTTTCTCCCACCTGCATCTTGCACACCTATCACCAGTTCCATCACTGCAGGTTGCAACCACCCACGGGTCCAAGGCACCTGCTGTTTCCTGATGCCAGGAATGAGATGCTGTTCAGCCCAACTGAACACCAGACCCTTCTCTAGGCGACTACACTGGAGGTAACAGTCTCTCTCTAGTCACCTGGATTGAAAAATCGCTATTGCTAGAAAGAAAACAAATGTGGGCTTTTTTGTTTGTTTTGTTTTGTTTTGTTTTGTTTTGTTTTGTTTTTTTCTGGTTAGAAGTTGTTTTTCACCTGATTAGTGACAAACACACACATGATTCCCCTGATCTAGCAACTCCAGGGTTGCTGTACCTGTTGGGGCACATTCTCAGTATGTCCTTGTGGTCTCAGCCAGGAATATAAAGACTGGACCATCTCAACATCTTTCTGTCTCTTTCTGCGGAGTTCATTGTATATTGTCTTTCTTATCAATCTGTTATGCAAATATTCAGTACTTTGTGTAGGATAGCAAGATAGCTTTATCTCTCTTTATTTTTTCTTTAGGACTTAGGGATCCAAAGATGGAGACGGTCTAGGGGTGACCATCCCAGCTTGATGCTTGCAAATGACACACAAGGAAAGGACAATCAACATAGCAAAGGGTCCCAGCATTTCTCTTTGGGAACAGCTTTGCAGTACTTTCTGCTCTTTGGTACCACAGGCAACAGTGGTCCCTCCTTTACTTGGAAGAAAACTTGGTTCCTGCTGCAAGTGATTTCTGTTATTGCAGTATTCAGCAGCTTGATCATCACTTACGAGGCTGCTAATAACCTAGAACAAAAAGACAAACTGCCATGTAGGCACAAATAATTGAAACCTCATATAATTCCAGAACTTCTTAGTTTCTCATCCATGCAAGCAGTTGCTGGGATTTTGTAGGATGCTGAGCTGGTTTGAATTCATGAATGCATTTAGTATTAGAGATGCTGAAGTAAAATAAGAAGGTATCTAAATGAAGTAGGAAGACCAGACATTTTGATGCTGTCTCTGGCAAGGCACAAAATGAGAAACATGAGAAACAAAATGAGAGGAAAGAGGAATATTTTTTTCTACTTTTCACTGGATTACTGCAAGTGAACTGTATTCAGATTGTAACTCCTTAACACATTAGCAGATACGATTTGATTTTTGCTGCTCCTATTTGACCCTTACCTGAATGTGATGTTCCTTTAGGTTTTGGCAGCTGCATCAGCAACATGTAGCTTACGATGCACCTGCCCTAACATGTAGAAATTAATGTAGTAAGCTGTTACATGGTGGGCAGTTTGGTATATTTATAGAGTCCTTGTAACAAGGGCTCTTCAAACTGCCTCTTCCAAGGGAACAGTCAGCAAACACCTTTTCAAAGTCCCTTTGTAATGTTTGCTTTTCCCATTGGACTACAGGTAATATTTGGATGACCTTCATACGTGATACTGTTCTTCCTCAAAAAATGTCAAATTCTAATGAGAGGGAATTGAATCTGTTGGCTGATCTGAATGCTTTGTGTTTTTTTTCTGATGAAAATATAAACATCATGCTTATATGCATACATACATATGTATATATACACACCTATACAAATATATGTAAGCATGTATATAGAAATGCTTCAACCTATTGCATGAAATTATAAAGACAGCACAGTGACAATTAAATGGTACATGATCTTAGAGGATTGTGAAGTTAATGGGTTTTTTCTTACTGTTCAGGTAGAGGAACAGATTGAAAAGATACGTAAACAGTTGCTGCCTTGTCAAGGGACTGGCAAGTAACACAAGCTTTCAAAGGAGCTTCTAGTTGAGAATCGAATCCTGTACATCAGCACAGACTGGATAAACACATTTTTGTACTGATAACCCCTTGAAGTCATCTTGAGCCGTGTGGGTGTGCTTTCCAATAGACTCCCCTGAATAAGAAGTTGATAAATAGCTTGTATAACACATTTGTCCTGTAGAGATGATTTACTTTGGAATCTACAGCACTATGACAGTGGAGCTGGCTCAAGGCTTGGAATTGTTAAGCCATCTTGGTGTCAGAAAACCACATTGTTTTTATTGAATCAGAGACGCTAAGCAAAGCTCTCTACAATGCTTTCCTGCAGCTGCAGTCAGTCTGCATGCTTGTGCAATAAGTGCACGGTCATCATCCATCAGCATAGGTGGCAAAGAGCAGGAGCAGGCCAGACAAGCACCCAGCTTTCACATCTCTTCTGGGTCTGGCTCTTATATAAACATATACAGTGTCATTGACCATTGGACAATTCAGATCTGCACTCAATGGACCTGTTCATTGTTCACAGCGTGGTGTAAAGGCTGTGGTCTGTGTGCAGCAGGAGTCCACAGCTCCATAGCTTTCTGATGCCAGACGGAGGATAAGCTTTTTCTACAAGAGACTGATCACTCTTTTCTTCTCTGAAAATTCTTGAGGAAATAGTGTCTTTTTTCCATGCTGTTCTGATGAAGTTGAGCACATCCAGTTCTGGTCCATCATCTGAGACATCAATAAGTTGTAGATAATCCAGGATCAAACAGACTAAGCCCTGGGCTATCCATGATCCTCATAATTTCAAACATTTTTGCAGCATCCATCTAGGACAACTTTGGGGTTCCTCAAAGTAATATTTTTAATATTTTGACAGCTGAAGCAAAGATATGCATCAGCTTTGCATACCATCATTTATTTCTAAAGTACAAACATAACTTTTGCAATATTTTCAGAGATGTGGCTTTTGCAAAGACTGAATTAAATTCTGTTCAAATGGGAGGAGTTTCTTGCCCAATAAAAGCCAATTCTGTGCACAGAAAGTGGTATTTGTTGAAGTTCAGTTTCAGTCCTGTTGTGTTGATGCAGTAGAGGAGTCTTTTTCATGTCGAGGTCCCTTCCAATCCCTAATATTATGTGATTCTGTGTGATTCTTTGTAAGTCTTTTACAGTACATTAACATCATCCAGACCATAATGGGCAACTAGGCTGGTTACTGAAAGTCATGGACATCATTTTTGAAAAAGTATGTGTCAGCTGATATGAATGCTTTAGGGTAAACATTTAAAATGGTAATTATGCATAATGTGTGCCATGAGCTCTCTGCTGCTTGTCAGCAGCATTACTTGGTGAGACAGACTCTGTACAGCAACAGTATAAAACATTATTGTCCATCAGAATAAATACTTGTTCAGTGGTGACATAATTACTGGATATGTCTGTCACCATGGCTTCCTCTGGCCTCCTTAAGGTCAGGCAGAGATAAGTATGAAAATAGTACGAAATTGTATAAAAATACTATGAAAAGCCTTGTTCTTTCCTATGGTTATTGGTGAAACCCATTTCTAAACTGGATCTTATTACTTCAGTACCATTGTTCCAGGCTCATTTTCTTAAGCTCTTGCACTACAGGTGCTTCTCACCACAGTGGCAAACATAATTTCTGTTGTTTTTTGGTCATACTAGGTCAGTTACTCTCTGCACAGGATCTTTTGTATAGCAAAGCTTTATTGGCATGGTTTCCTGTAAGAGTGTTTTAGTATCCTTCAGTCACAATGAATTTGTGTGTCAGTCAATGATTTGCTTGTGTTAATACGTGAAGCTGGCCTCCGCATTGGATGGAGTATCAGTATATGGAGTATCAATTTTGTCAGGTATGAAAGCTAAATAGAATCATA
>NW_010336509.1:0-2897 GCF_000700745.2 Antrostomus carolinensis
CTGGCTCCCTTCTGACCATCTGTGGTAACCCATGATAAATCAGTGTTACTTTGTTAGTTACAGGGGCGTGCAAGTATGAGAGATGGTGAGCTACACAAGCCATCTACTAAAATCAATAGAGGTAAAAGGGGAGCTGCTAGAGGACAGAGTTGTGAACATAAAAGGCAATCAGGATGACAAGAAGAGTATGAACAACTGGATTGAGGTGCATGACACTCAGATGAGGAAGATCTGCTATGGCTGAGGTTTAAGAAAGTGGTCATTAGAGATTCTGGTAAGAACAGCTCAAAGAGCTGTACCAGACTTGTAGAGATCCAGGAGGGAAAAAACCTCCAGATAGTGAATAAACAGTGTACCTAAAGAGTTTAGAGAAGGAAGATAAAAAGGTGATAGGGTATTCTTGAAGAAGCAAGTGGAGAGGGTTTTACGATGCTAAAAACCAGTAGATATGGGGTTTGTGGGGGGTTTTTTAGTGTTTTTGGGGTTTTTTTTTGTTGGGTTTTTTTTCCAGAAAGGAGAGGGTCAGAAAAGATGGAGAGATTCAGAATAAGAAAAGAGGGATGAAAGCAGACATAAAGATCTGGCAAATCAATAGAATGAAATTATACGGGCAGGTGAAAAGGGCAAAGGGCCACAGGAAACAGAGGTGAGGAACTCCTGTATTTGTGATAATGGAGAAAGGCAAAGAGAAAAAGGTAAGAAGAGGAGACAGAGAAGGAAAGCTAGTCAAGGAAAAATATGTTCCTGAAGAAAACATGACAGAAGTTTCACCAATCACAAATGGTGACAGTAAGCAGAGCTTCTTGTCAAGTGACAAGACATACCGCTGTTCTTTGAAAAAGGCTTTCTCTGCAGAATCAAGTGTAACACATCACGTGATTAAAATGCTTAGGTGTAAGAAAAACATGCAGTACAAGATTCTACACAGACTTATAATTTGATTTCCTAATGAAATTAAAGAAGCAAATAATGTATGTCAGTGGACATACTTCTATTTCAAGTACTTCACATGAGAAAAGCTTTCTTAGACTTTAAAAGAAAAATTATGTATGAATCAGTAACCTTTTTTTAGCATTTGAAATCAATTGTAATGGTCTGTAATCTTTCTCAGCATCTCTTAAAAATATTCTTATTAGTAAGTTACTGTTGCATTTTTTTTTTCCTTTGGACTTCATATTCAGTGTGTAACATTTGAAAATAGGATACAGAAAAAAATGTGCATAATGAACTGAGGTTTTTCTTTATGTAAGAGTCCAAACCAGCTCTTCATCAGTTTGTGGGAAGCAGCCTTGTAATTTTGTAGGAATAATATCTGTTCATGATGAACTACAGAAGAGTAGTTTGGCTGCATGGTACTAAATCTGCCCTCCTTCCACACTGTGGAATAATTGGATATAAGAATAAATAGTTTAGTAGTCTATTTTGGTTTTGTTATCATGTAAACATGTATTTACCGACTAAAGTATGGTTTCTCATAATATTCATACCACAGGTCAGTTGCTCCGTCTGAAAATGTTTCGAGAGGACCATGGGTCTTGGATGACGATGTTCTTTAGTACCATCCTCTTCCTCTTCATTTTTTCTCACATTTATAATCTGTTTCTCATTATGGCAGGGAATATGAGGTAAGTTACAGAGTTTCTTTTTGTCTGTTTTGCTCTAGAATGTATTCTACTGTAAAGTTTTCATATTACGCTGTTTTAAAGTGAACAAGAGCTTACCAAAATGTAAATATGCTAGTATTCACTATCTTTGTTTATTCCTCTGCTTTCTGAATTTAGTAGAACAGTAATTTTATTGGCTAATTAGCCAAGAGGACTAAAGTATCAGTTAGAAAATGTGGGGTCCTAGGCTAAGGATAGCAACTATTACATCAGGGTACTAATGAACATTATATATATATATATATATAATTTAAAATTATAGCTCAGCAAATTTGATTTGAAGTTAGGGCTAAGTAATTTAAAAAATATAAACATTACTGTTGTGCATACTTAGAAAATTCAGAGTTAAAAGTTAAGGTTAAAAGACATCCAAACTTGAGGAGGCTCACACTTAAAACACAAACACTGAATGTGTAGTATAGTGCTATTTTGGTTATGTATAGTAATATTTGCTGATCCAGTTTGTTAAAAACATTCTTAAAAATCTGTTTGTTTTCCCATAATGTGCTCTGACAGGGCAAAGTTATGGTTGGCTGAGGGATGAACAGCTATTTTTTTATTATGTCTGGATTTATTTTAAATGGAGCTTTTAATATTAAGTTTCTAGCAAGGAATAAGAAACTCACTGTATATGAGTCGAAGAGCAGTGCAAATAAGTGAATGACTTGTTCTTAGAAGAATATCAGAGCCATACCAACAGAGTCTGACAACGAGTTATTTAATGGGGTCTGGTGTGGTGTGTCAGATCTTGTGTGTCAACAAAAATACGCAGTGTATAAAGTCCTATTAACAATGTGACATAAACCAAAAGGTGAGTAGGAGGCAGACTGGGTGTCACTGAATGAACGTTAAGCACAGACCAGCTGGGCTAATCGTGAGACTGTGAAATGAAGACTAAATGTCTTCATTTAGTCTTATTATTGGCTCAGGCAAGGCAAGTAAAGCAGCAAAATTACTGAGTGTTTTAGGAAGCCATCATTGTAGTGATGTGGTAAATATGAATAGGTGCTCAATAAGAGGCAGAATAATCATCCCTGAAATGAGGAGGGTGAGAACATTACAGGTCTCTGGCTTCCCTATTTACATAGTCATACTATTATTGGGATTAAGTTAAGATTTATATTTGGTATTTTTAATGCTCGATAAACTATAACTAGCTGTTAGATAAACATTAACAGTTTTGAAAGCTTGACTCATGTCTGGAAACAGGATTCATTTGTCTCTGTCAACATT
>NW_010336509.1:2924-20098 GCF_000700745.2 Antrostomus carolinensis
AGCTGCACTGAACAGACTGCATGGCAATCAGCATCCACGTTCATGGAAATAGGCAGAGCCTAGTACTGAAATAGCTGGTGTCAGTCATTCTGCCCTCTTGCTTTCTGTGAGGTGAAACCCCTGCTTTCCTGGAGCGTATGCCTCAGCCCTAGATTTGTTGCCATCATTTTGGGAAGCTGACCATGCTGTGCTCAAGGAATCACACCACTTTTATTCAAAGTGGACTGAAGGCTTGTTTCAGCCATTTTGGGTGTCCATTTCAGAATAAAGGCAGCAAGGAACAAACAGTTTCAGTCTCAAAACCGCCCAACATAAACCATCAGTCAAACAGAGCCCTTGGAGCCATCCTCTCAAAGTCGAGGTAGAACAATGCGTAGTACTTTTGAAAAGAAGGTTTCTACAACAAACATCATCAAAGCAAACTACTTCTCGTCGCCATAATAAAAAGTTTCAAGGAGTGGATTATTTTTTCCTGAGTAAATGTAATCCTTTTGAAAATTATTTGCTTCATGGTTTGTACTTCTGTGCAAGAGAATGCCTTTTACCACAGTGCCTCAACTGCAGTGGCTGACACCAGAGGGACTGGCTTCCAGGATAAAGGTCAGAGTCTGCCTTCATGGACGTTACGGTCTTTGTAGAGACATGCTGACCTTTGTGTCTGTGGACTCCTATGAAACACAAACATCCAGGATACAGATCTTTGCAATAGAAGGGCTACAAAAGCCTTAAAGTTACTGTCTGCAAGACTGACTGAAAAACATTCTTTTTTTGGCATGTGTTTGCTTCGTGCCCTGTCTCTGATTCAGCTTTCCCTGTGTGCTGGCAAGAGTGTGATTCTTACAAGTTTCTGTATGTCAGATGTTTGGTCTCATCAACGAAAATCCCTTTGTGGCTCATGAGAAGGAGAATCGTGTGTCTTCCATGTGCATGGCAGCGTGGGTGATTGCAGCAGAAGCAATATCCTTTTGAGGACTCGAGAATCCTGTGCCCATAGTGCTTTAAAGCTCTGTCATGTTACCATCTCCAAGGTGTATTTTACAGTTGCTGAGATTTTGAGTTTTTTTGGAAGTATTTTTAAAGGCACTTCACGTGTGACTTAGTGTGGCAAACCTGAAAAGTGTGCATGTATCCCTTAGAAAAGGGTGGCGGTAGGGACTGGAGTTTGCTGGGAAGAGCAAAAGCTGAACAAGTTGCTGGTATTTAAATATATATTATAGAGCTGTTTGCTAGGTGAAAACGTGACTATCTGAACTGAAAATTTTGTGTCCGATTGGAATGATCTTTTTAAATGTTAAGTCCCTCTTCTTTTTTCAGTGATATTTCCTTTTAGGGACTTCACAGTTTATGGCATTGACCCACTGTACATTAGACCATTGCTGCTGTAGTCGGAGCTGAGCATCTGGTGAGGAAGTGTGTCTGAAGAGCTGTTGGAGAATGGTCTGCCGCTGTCATTTCTGACTGCTTCTCATCCCTGCAAACAGTAAACAGAAGCCAAGCTGGGCACAGGGCCCGCGTCGGGCCCAGTTTGTGCAGCTGTTTGAAGGCCCAGCAGGGTTGAGGCACAGGCTCCGGGAACGAGGTGTGTGGTCTGGCTGGTCCTTCTCTGAAAGAAAGATGTGGAATAGAGAGGAAATACCTGAAAATGATCCAGAGGTAGGAAAGGTTCAGCCGTTACTTGGGTTTAGGTTGAGAGACCTGGGGAGTGTAGCGGGATGAGTCAGTCAGAACAGAGCAGCAGCTGGTGGAGGGCAGGCCTGGTCGTGGCTCTTGTGAAAACAGTGCAGAAAAAGCTGTTCCTGCAAAAGTCAGAGTAACCTTAAGCAGTGCTTTTTGCTCAGATAAGGAGAGGTTTATTGTGGAGTAGTTTTAATACTTGGAGAACAGTAAAACCAATTGTAGAGGATCAGAAAACATATCTTGAGTGATGCCAGGGGCTGAACCGTGCAGTGGGAATGAGGCTGTTGAATTTCCTCTGTAATTCGGAATCTTAAATTTTTGGAGTAGCAAGAAGGGCACTGCTGATTACATCTGCTGGTTACATCTTTTCAATGGGTGTGTGTCTGTGTTAGCCAGTGATACGGTACATTGCGAGAGGGACTCTGATACAACATGATGTGGCATACGTTGGCCCAGGGATCTGCTGTTCATACTACGAGTCCTGTGGTGGTTTTGTGCACACAAGCAGAAGCACAACGTCTGTCACATTGTGGTCCATCATGCTTGTGCACAATGGTCCTCTGCACAGCAAGCCCAGGCAGCCTTGGGAAGAGGCTAGCTGCCGTCTAAAGTGGCCCTCTGTGTCAAATCTGTCACTAGAGCAGTGTTGCACTATTGAATTCTTAGGGCTTCCCCAGTGATTCTGAATTCACAGCATGCATATCCAGTTAGGTGCCAGGCTCTAGGGTCCTCTCCCATCTAAAGCCCTTCCTTAGTTTCTTGTAACAGATACCCTGCTACCTTGCCAGAGATCTGATTCTGCCCTTGTCTTTGGACTCATGGCCTTAATTTTTCAAAATACAGCGTTGCAATGGTATTCAGATCTTAGGTAGATAAGTTCACTGTCTGGAAACTTTTGCATATTGCCAGTGAGCACACTCAAGTTTTCTGCCCACTTGCAGAAGACGCCCGGAAGGCTTGTCTCAAGGCACTCCTGTGGAACATGAGGTACTTGTCTTGCACTTTGTCTCCTATATTTGGCCATTTTTGATTGCTATTTTGGAGCTTGAGTTGAAAGGCTGAAAAAGTAGATCAGGGTTTCATTAAAAATTAAGGGTTGTAATGTGCTGGTGAGAGCTGTTAGGATTTTGAAAATGATGACTCTAAAATGGTTTTAGATTTCAAAGCAAATGCAGGTCTCTCTCAGTCGAAAAGCCAAAAGCAGTGTAAAGAGAGTAGTTCCCTCCTCAACATTTTATTATCTTTTGTGTGATAGAGTGACCAATCCTGTAGATGTTTCCAGCATCCTCTTTTTGCACATGCCTGCAGCCACTGCTGGAGGACTGATAAGCATCGTTGTGAACTACTCCATGTTTCAGTAACTGTACTTCCCTATTACCAGTGGCAACCTGCACTCTGCAAGGCATGCTGGTGTGCAGTTCCAGCATGGTTTCAGAGGAAAGGAGGCTTTTTCCTGCATATTAAAGGCTCATAGAAATGTACTTAGTATAAAGCTGCTGTGCAGGTGTAGATGGGAGGTTTCACAGTCAAAAAAGTGCCTATTTTGCATCCAGGGTGCAGAGTTGTGACACTTCTCATCACTTTTCAAATCAAGGACATGTATTTCATTTGTAACATCTGTGTCACCTGCACAGCAAGCTGAAGCCATCTTATATCAGAGCACCATCTATTTTAATATAAAAATTACCTATATACATGTGGCTCAGGCCTTATGTACTTTAAGTACTGTTCTGACAGCTATCAAGTAACTCTTGCTATTGCTTGAAGTCCCATCTGGCTCCTGACCCGGTGAACTGTTGGAACAGTGATTAACTTTGTGGTATCTGACCAGGTAGAGTGAAGTGCAGGTGTTGTATGTCTTTTATCGAAATACCATTGAATACTTTTTAAAAAGTGAAGGATTTGTGTGTTTGTTAACTAAAGTAATTTAGATTCTTGAACTTCAGCAGTGATTTTGAGCTAACATCTAACAGATAAGGAGCAGAGATCATTTATTTAAGGCTGTATTGGCTGTATTTGAAACATAAATGAAAGGAGGAAACCTTTTAAACCTTTTTTTTTTTTTTTTTAAATCAAATGGGAATGACGAGGATTGCAGAGGGATGGAACAGGTATTACTGGTGTTCATTCCCAGTGTGTTGCCGCAAGGCCCACGCGGTGGCAGCAAAGGGCGCATTTTAACGATAGAAAAATCTAAATCCAGTGGAAGTATATAGGGCTCCTTTCCATCAAAGTTTTTCTCTGGATTTTTCTATGCTACAAGCAAATTCACAGTTAATTTGTTGTATTTTTCTTTAAAGGAATTCTGGATCTCGAACTGTCCTGGGACTGTCCCATATTTTTGTCTTTTATATGAATTTTGTATGCTCAACATACTAAAATAATCTGAGTCGGTACCTATATGTATTGAAGTTTTTCCAATTGTATTGCTTTTAAGTGGAGAATATATTGCATAAAGGAAATATCTTCTTTCCTTTGGGAGCCTGCATCAGTAAGTAGTGCTTTGATGTTTAAAGTTGCAACACAGTGATGTATTTTTCACATGACATCAAAAATCAAAATTGTCGCTGCTTGTCTCTCAGATGTCAGCTGTCTTGTCTTAGATTAAGTGATTTTCAATTGACCAAAGGATGTTCAGTTGCATCATTATTCAACACTGTAAAATGTCATTAAAATTGTAGACACAAACCATTTTCCTTTTTGATGCTAATTGTCCCGTTACTATAGCAATAATACAAGTTGTCGGGATTGTCTTCGTTGAGTGCTGAATGTGTCAGGAGAGGGTCTAGCATGAATTTATTACCTGTGCTATCAAAGGTTTCAGTTATTCTTATAAAGCAGTAGGAGAAAGTACATCTTTTTGGTGTACTTTTGCCTTCTTTTATTGCTCATTTCTTTCAAGGAAGTATGAAATTGCAATGCAGTTTACATTAATAGCAAAAATTCCTTAGGAATGAAAATTATTCTTTTAATTAATTTTAATTAAGTTTCATTTTGAAGAGGACTCTTTTAAAATTATTTAATGAATTGGGACTGAATTACAAACGATCTGCAGTTGACGAATGCATATAAAGAGTGTTTACATTTCATTTAACAAGCAGAAACAAGGAAGCAGCTGTATACATTTTTAAAAACCACAATAATAGGTTTCTGTTAAATACTTTACCTTTATCCAGATTATTTACTGTTCCTTTTCCTTTTTCCCCAATTGCAGCTACAGACAGATTATGTTCCTGGAAATGCGTATTTACTGAAGACTTTACACCACATCTTATTCAAGATTCTGTGTTTTAGTTTGTTTGATTGCTTTTTAATGAGTCAAATTAGCATTAGCATAATTTCTAGAGCAAGTCTGAGGAGCAAACAGGAATGTGTTTTCTTAACCACTGTTGCTGTTCCGCAGAACTGTAAGGTCGACAGTGGACCTGTATTAGCCCTCCAAACTACCTTCATAGCTGTGTCTACCCAGTCATATGTTTCATGAGCTTTATGTTGATGTATATGTCTGGTTTCGTTATGTATTTATACCGTAGTCATGCCATAAGGCAAATCCTAAATTTTTGTTGGGTTTATTGGTTGTTTGTTTTTTTAGGGTTTTTTTGTTCGAGCTCTCAGCTGGAAAAAAGGACTTGATATTTGTCCCTACTCAGTTGACAAAGATAATTGTGTTATACTGTGAGCTTCAGAAAGTTCAAGCTTTTGTGAACTGGTGGAAGGAAAGGTTTCAAATTCATAAGTCCTCTATACCATTCTCCGACACTACTCCTTTGGGGCCATCATGAGTCTTTCCCAAGCGGTATGTGGAAAACAGAGACTTCCTTAGAATACACACAGGTTCTAAACAGCATGAGCTGTGACAGGTTTACACTGTGTAAATGTATATAGCGGGCAGAAAGTTGTAAGAATTATGGATGTGAAATATTGCTCCAAGAATGCAGAAGGCTGCAGTCTTTAAGTGGTCTTCAAGTGAGGCTTTTTATGGCAGGTTGTCATCCCAGCTGGGATCCTAAGGCACAGATGTCTAGTGAGATCACATCAGTAAAAGAAACCATGTTTTCCAAGTAACTGCAATTGCAAAGTCTCTTGAGCCAGCATTAGTACTTGGAAATTTTTATTTATAGCTAAAGGTACTCTTAGTCATATCACCTAGTGAAAAAATGCCTCTTGGTTCCATGCGCTAAATCTACCATATTGGTTCTATCTTCTGTAAAGCAGACTTCAGCAAGCTCTTCCTTCTCCTAAGCCAGGAAATGGCAAAGCAAAGAAAATGCTTAGTTTGGATGCAATTGAAAAAATATGATTCTGAAATCCCAAACCCTTTAAAGACTAATAAAGTAATTTCCCCAAACCACATTCTCTGTGCAGACAGGGAACAAAGTAGAACATCACAGAACAACCAGCATAGAATCATCATAGATCTCAGGGTGGTTGGATGTAGACAAGATACCAAAGAGCTTCCTTATCCATAAAGGCATCTCAGGAGTACCTTGTAGTCAGCAGGATCAAAGGGTGCCAAAAAAACTGTGGCAGAGTTGGAGATCTGTTACCATGAAGTATCCATAATACATGTTGGTCAGTTTCAGAGCAAGGTTTATCCCTTTGACAGAATGACTGAAATTAATAGGAATTTGTGGAGAAAACCAAACTGCAAGGAAAAAAAAAATATACAAGCCAAACCATTTTCCTGTAAACTCTTTTAGGTAGTTTAGAAGCAAAGGCCAAACCACAGAGGTTCAAGTGGCACAAATCAGTTCTGGAAGGAGTTCTTTGTCAAGACGTAGACAGAGGACCCAGCTTGGGAGTTAGGTATGTGTCGTGTGCTGCCTGAATTAATCTTGTAGGTATTTAGGTAAGAACTATAGTTGTAGCACTGTTGTAAAATCCCCTTTCTCGAAGAGCTTTTTTTCTGTTGCTATAATTAATGACTCTGCTTTTAAGAAGGTTGTCACTGATCAGAGATACCAGAGGTAGGAACAGTAAGTGCTGAACACGGCCAGACCCGTTAGCTAAGGACAGCAAATACAAAGGATGCTGGAGGCTGCGGTGGGGTAAAGCTTGTGAGAGACAAAGGTGTGTCCAGCACCAAAGGGGACGTGCTCGAGCCCTGGGTTGGAGAGAGGAGCAAGTAGCCCTATGGCTGTGACACAGCCATCCTGTGGTGTTGCTATGGTGACACTTAGGTGACTTTGGGAATTTCTTAGGGCTATATAGACTGATTCCCCTTTCCTCCTTTCCAAAAAGTATCCTTTCCAGTGCTAGGCCTAACTGACTAGATAAATTGATCATGGCAAGATGTAGCTATACCTTCTGCAAAATTTATTTTATAGCACTGTTACACATTTTGTATTTGTTTTATTATTTTCTTGAAAAATTATGCTTGTTTAAAATAAAAAAAATCCACAATTTTAAATATTCAAAATGTCAATTAATATTTTTGTGTTAATGTGAACTGTGTATAAAACAGTTCATGAAGGAAATGTTACCTTGTTCATTTTTTGATGGTGTAGGAAAATTGGCCATTTTTAAAGTGTTTTGGTTTACATGACAAATACAATAAGAAGGCAGATTTTTCCTCTACCCATCCTGTGGGTGCCCACTGACATCTTTTCTCCTTTTTGAAGGCACATCTGCCTTCTTATTGTATTTTTCCTCTACCCATCCTGTGGGTGCTCACTGACATCTTTTCTCCTTTTTGAAGGCACAGGTAATGGCTATGACAGTACTTTTTTTTTTAAATTTCATACTATGCTGGATTTAATTGATGTTGTAGACACTGAGAGTATTTTCCCTTAATCACACTATGACATTGTCCCTGTGGCATTGTCCATTAGGATTATGTGAAAATACTGTGCTCCCTCAGCCCTCTTGCCAGTTCAAGGACCACAGCATTGCTACTGTGTATGTGTCTCTTTGACCACGACACACACAAGTTCAGTCTCCTGAAGAGTGAAAAATGTTTTGCTCTAACCCAGACTGTTGAGTTCCAAAGGGAAAAACAACCTGGGCTTAAGTTAGTGGGTTACCCAGCCATGAGATTGTGTGTGCAGCTGATGATGTGGAGCCATACGTATATGGCTAAACATAATGGCTGGAAGTCTGAAGACATCTCCTGGGGCCTGTTAGGATATAGGCCTGTCAGGATGATCTGGGTATAGTGTCTTCTTTGATAGGAAATCAGGTCCTCAGGTCATCTCTTCTCACCATAAACTAGGAAATCTGTAAAGCTGTAATCTGCACTACTAAGAGGTTTTTCCTTTGCCAGGGATGAAACTAGAATTGGGGTGTATCTTCTGCAGGGCAGTCTGAGGGGAATTACTGCCGGTTTCTCGCAGCTGAAGGGCTGGTCCATTTCTGTCTCTTTCTGTTTCCCGTTTGCTTTTAGCTTATAGGACATTCAGATAAACAGAACTAACGTTTTAATAAATAGGAATTTGATAATGAGGACTTCCATAGAAAGCAGGTTTTTAAGAAGGAAAATGCTTCTTGACTCTTTTCATCCTTCTTCATTTTGGCTGAAAACCCTGAAGATATCAAATACCGGGAATGAAAAAACATGTAGCGCAGCTGCCATCCTAGCAAGACATTTGATTGCTCTGGGTACTGCTGCTGTATTCTCTTTTTTTTATCATCCTACCAGAACTGGGAAGAAGAGAGCCCACCTGTCCCTAGCATCTATGCCAGTAACGAGGGAGGTGGCAGTAGCAGATGGGTAGGCAGCCAATTCCCCAGCCTTGTTAGGCTTCTGGAGTGAAGGGTGCAGTTGTGATTGAGACTGCTGAACATGAAAGCCATGGCAGAGAAGAGAAAGAAATGGCAAGTGCAAGGAGAGTTTTTGTAGGCTCTCACTTTCCCCTGTCAGCAGTAGTAGCAGCAGCTGATTTGACTCAGACAAATTTGCCCATGTGGTGCTTTCAGCTCCCACGGGGTAACACCTGCCGTAATAGTCTCGTAGTGCCCTTCCGATGGCCCTGAGTGCATTTAATGCCTCACATTTGAATGTGACTACTTGTGCGAATGAAACTGAGCACCTGAGGTAGTCCTTGCCAGACTATGGCCCTAATGCTGCTGGTTAAGCTGCTCTTGATAGAGAGAGCAATCTAAGTTACCAGTTTTCTTCATTGTTTAGTGGTACCAGAGAAAATGGAAGAAACTGAAAGACCAGGTTTACTTTCAGAGGAAATATCACCCGAGTTTATTTAAGCCTTCACGATTGCAGTCCCCTCCAAAAGTGCATGCATTTGTAAAACATATTTTGTTGTCATCTTGAAAAATCAGAGCATGCAAATTTTTATAGAAAAGTCTGAGTTAACAAGTGATAATACATGTCTCCCTGTTGCCTTATCTGATGTTATAACCATCAACCACCCCAAAACTACAACTGGAACGAAAATAAGTTGGCCATTTAAAAAATACTTACCTGCATTTTTCAGCAACTGCATATGTTCTAGGCCTGTTTAAAGGAAATCTGTAAATGTGAAGTAAATAAAAAAATGCTTTAATGATTAACTTGCAGGATTACTGCAGCTTTTTAAAATAGGGTATCCAAATTACAGGTGGCACCTTTTCATTAATATATTCATACCTCTGCAAATAAGCAGATGAAGAGATGTGCTTGTACATGTGGACTTTTAAGTGTTTAATTCAGTTTAACAATAATTGACTACTTTTTTCTAATCTAGAAATTTTGTATTTTTCTGTAAAAAATTTATGATTCTCACCCTAACTAGAGAGTTTTAACATTTTAGCTATGAAATGGGAACTGTGAACAGTTTTGGAGTTTTTAGAAAAAGCAGATATATTCCAGTAATAGAAAAATGGTTGAAAATCTACTTGTTTGATGCAAACACTTTGATGTCCTTGGATGCCTCAGAGAGAGTTGAAATACTCAGTTTACCAGACAGTAGAGAGTACAAATTAAGATGGTAGAGCAATAGTGCATCTCATTCCTGTGACTTGCATTATTTTAATTGATATTTACCTGAGTTAAGCTAAAATGAAACTAGCAGTATTATTACTATGGACTTGGATTTGAATCCTTAGTCTTCTCTAAGTAATATTCATAATAGAGAGAAACCTTAATCTCTAGTTCTCCCAACAGGAAAAAAAACCAGTAAATTTGGGGAGGGAGGATAAATTTTCAAGATTTAAAAAAGGAAATTTAGTCTACAAAAAATACTGAGGAGGTTAAAAGCATTTTTTGTTTCATTTATTTTTTCAGTTGATTACTCAAATACATTTGCTGTTTCTTCTATGAGTTTTTGTGCCAAATCTTGAGTTATTTAGTCAGAATACCCACTGAATGATCCAGGATTTTTGCTTGGTAATAGCTGCAACACTCTGCTTTGTTTTACTGGTAAACAACAAATAGTATCTTAGAATTTATTCAGCCTTCTTCACAGAAATACATTTTAAGCCTTTTTCCCACTACACTCATCTACAGGTTTTGAAGTGAATGTTTTTATTTGCTTTGCAGGAACACTCTGCAAAGCTTTGAGACAGGACTTACTACCTTTTTTTTTTTTCTTTTACTATTTGTGCCAAAACTGTGTATTATGTAGGTTCAGCACCTGAAAGAATTTCACACTTGAATAAGTAGCCAGAACAGCAGTTGTTTTGAATAAAACATTGAATGCTTGCTATAAAAAGTTAACAATCAGTCCAAAATACTTCAGAAATTCAAAGATCATTTTGAATAATTAATAACTACTTAGGACTGTATCAGATGGCAGAAAAAATTGCTAAATTAATGAAAAGAACTTTTTATAATGGATGTACCCACAGCTCTCTCCATGTCACCACTGTTCAATTACATCTGGTGTTAAAGCATTGTAATTAACATGAAATTTTCAATATTTTTCAGACAAAATGTAGTTACATCTACTGAGATATTTACCTTGTCCATTCTGTAGGGATATTCCGTGGAAGGAAGAATGGACGGTATATTTAAGAATGTCCTGGTTGTGTTTGTGTGTGTTGAATGAGTACCCATCTAGGTGTACAGACTGAGGAATTTTATTGATATATGGCTATTTGTGAAAAAATGAAAAGGCTCTTTCATGTTCTAAAAATATATCCTTTTGACCAAAGGCATTACTGGGAGTCTCTTATTTCAAGATTTTTCATCTTTTTTTTAAAACTAAGTAAAAGTTTTAATGCAATTCACCATTCTAGGCATGAATGAGCTTTAAAATAGCTGAGCACAAAATTCCAAAAATCCCTGCTGAAATGGTATTGATATATTCATGCAAAAAGATTAATGTAAGTTAGGATACAAATATTTTCCAATGCAAAAATTTTTTATGCAAAGATTTCTTACAGAAAATTATTGAGTGCTGTACAGATTGATTAGAAATATTTTGCTTCTTAGCAATGCTCATCTAGCAAAGTGTAGGTTGGGAATTTATTTTTAGAGACATTTTTACTGTAAAAGAATCAGCATGACTGTGATGGAGAACACTGCTGGTTGTAAAAGTTATAATGGAACATTGAAAATGACACAGAAACTATCTAAATGGAAGCAACCTGTAAAAAGAATTGTGATAAAATTACTTGCAGTGACACATGCTCTGAAAAGTAGAGTGAAGATACACAATAGGTTCTGCTTCTTTCAGGTGAACCCATTATAGTACCTCCAGTCTATCTCACACACAATGGTAGCTGAGAACATAAATTGACACCTACAATTAGTTCTCTAGTGATGAATAAATGATAATAGAATCAAAAGAGCCTTTTTCTACCCTTAAAATGCTTGTGGAACTAAGAAAGGGAATGTTCCTTTAGCACTTAGGCATCTGAAGTAACAGGAGGATGACACCCTGCTCTGTATAAAGCACAGTGGGGGAACTTGCACGAGACTTTTGTTCTTGTCTTAGAGAAGTGAAGGCCAATCCCATGTGCGCTACTGATGCCTCCCCATACAGCAGGGCCACTCCTGAGCAGGGTGGCATAGTGGCAGAAACCAGCGGTTTTGGTTCTGTGACACCAGCCAATACTGACCTGCGTGTACTGTGCTTCTTGGACTTGCAAGACTGGCTCAGGAGCAAAAAAATCCCAACCTTACATTATAGACTTCAGAAACACGTGTCACAAAAGCCTGGAAGTTTCCAGGCTGAAAATATTCCTCTTTGTCTCTGGTCATATGTAGCAACATATAGCACTTGGTCACAAAGGCATCTTTTAGTCTTTTTCAGTTATATTGTTGATAATTAAAAATGGCTTTCTCACAAAGGTGACCCACTAGAAGCATTCCATACTGAAATGGTTTACATATGTGCATACAAAAAGGTGATTGTAAGTTAGGATTGAAAAAAAGCAGCAAAAAAATCCTACCAAGGATTAAGTTGAAACCAAAATTCAGTAAGCTAGAGCATAACACCACCACAACCGCTCCACCTTTGGTCAGTTCTTATGACTCAGAAACTTCCATCTTTTTTGATACTTCAGTTTTGGGTTTGTTTTTTTTCAAGTAAGAATTGTCTTCCTCCTCCAAGAAATGGAGACTAAATGCTCAGTTCTCATATTGGCAGGGTTGAAGAGGAAAACCTTGTTTTTAATCTACTGCTGAAAGCATCCTGCATCCAGAAGACAGGCCATACCCCGGGATATTTCCACACAGTGAATATTAAGATCCAGGTTCTCCCTGTTCTGCTTTGCCTTACGTTGCAGCTGCAAAAATGAAGTGATTCACAGGCAGTAAATAAGCAGAGTGCACACAGTGTCAGAGAGATCGCTTGAATTCTGTAGCGGTGAACGTTGCGTATGACTGTATGTGCCCATCTGGTATTACTGGTTCCAGCTGCTTTTCATTTAAAAATGAGAACAGAGTGATAATGGCTGTAAATAAATAACATTACTTTGTTTACCACAAACTTATGCTCAGGATTTATACATTCAAAATTACAGTAGGCTGGGATAGAAAGTTTAAAATGCTGTTATGACCTTTGTGATTCTTAACTTAGGTTTTCCAATTCCATCTTTCCTTTCCTTTCAGTAAATTTTTACTGTTTCAAAGAAAAAATATAGTGGTTGGGGAAGGGGAGGCTTGAGGTTGCCCTGGGAGGATCTCGTTGGAGATCCTTAAGCCCCAGTGGGAGGATTGAGGTCACCAGTTGAATGGTTGTTCAATTTAAAGCAGACCCCATGGCATTTGAACCAGCCTAGATTATGGTTGCTACCCTCTAGTTAGATTCTATTCTAGAGGTTCCAGACTGATCTGAGAATTGTGTGAGAGTCTCTAATACCATGAGAAATCAGGAGTGTTTCTACTGAAGTGTAGTGATCACAGTTTGTCTCTTAAAATGCCCCTAACAATCGAGGAAAAGGAAAAGTCCTGGAAGTAAAATTAAAAAATATGCAAATTATAGAATCAAATAGTAAATCAAAAGGAGTATTTTTTTGTTTAAGGTCTTGGATACTCTTGGCAGTATGTCATCCTTCTGGCTCTGTGCAGGAGCTGCAAAGAGTTTCAGAATGCCATATGACCAGGAAAAAGCAAATGGTGCCTCAGTAGAGCAACTTGTTCTCCACAGTGAGAATCTCCACAGTAAATCCCTCCACTTTTTGTCAAAAGGAGATTGAGGAAATAAGTAGCAGCAGTCCTACATAACTTCATAGAGCAGGGGTTAGGGTGGTCCACAGGGTGCTTGTACCACTTGTATGCCACTTTCAGAAGAAAGTTTCTTGAGACAAAGAAACTGAGAATCGTGCTCAGACTTTGGGCAGTTGGCTCTTATTGACAATACTTACTGCCTTGTGACACTTACAGGCAGGACTGTGTAGTTGTCCGGGTTATTCAGGGTTTGTTAATGGCTTTAATAGTAACAGGCTTCCTCTCTGGTTTGAAGGTTACTGCCTGTCGCCCTCCTTTGCTGGATTAACATCAGTATAGTTCCACTTTAATCTAATTTATATTATTTATTATATTTTATATTATTTATATTTACTAAATGATATTTGCATGAAATCACAGATTATACCTTGCTAACATTTTGATTTCTCTGTTCAGTTCTTAATTTTAACCTTTATTTTAATTACCCTTTATATCATCATAAAGTGAGTGTCTTTTTTGTTAATGGAAACTTGACCTTCAGTTGAACATATATGTATGTGGAGCTGGTGAAGAGCATTGCAGTATCAACTGTGAATGTCTCTTTATCTACTGACTTACACCAAGAAACGGGGGATTTTAAACAGAGCCCTGTTTGGAGGCAAAGGCTCGAGTTTTCTCAGCTGTGGGTTTTTTTGTGAAGAGACTGAAAGATTTTGAAGGAACAGTGCATGCTGCGAAGAGAGGCTATCAATCACGTTAGAGGAAGACTGGGCTGGGGAAAGAAAGGCAAGGGAGGGACTTTACCTTGTCCAAAGCACTGGTCAGACTTCAGGCTTACAGAAGGAGAAAGGACACACTGCTGAAGTTGTTTCATTCGAGAATGGTTTAAACAGATCATAATTTTGAAAGATCTGCAGTTGTCTGGTGTTTTTTAGAAACAAAAGTGACTCTGGTGAAAAAGTTCCTTGTATGTAAGTCTAAGTGCATCTTGTTACAGAGAATGCAGTTGTGGAGGAGTATTTAGGTAGCACACCAAGTACATCAGGTTTTAGTAGGTTTTCAGAGGCAGTAGTGTAAGAGATCTTAAGTTTGCCAAATCTAGATTTCAAGAGAAGGGAAGAGTAGGAGAAAAGCAGACAGTGTTCAGACATAGACTTAGAAAAGTGACCCAACACTTCCCTGGACCAGTTGTATTAGGAAAATACATGATAAACTGCTTGTATCTGTTTGCAACGGACTGGTGTCATTGAAGAAGAGAGCCTGGATTTCACATTTTCTCTAACAGCTTACCTTTTGAGGTCAGCCTCTGCTGCTCAACATGATGATGACCACATCTGCTGCGGTTTACTGGTGCCTTCTGATTCAAAACAGACAGTGTAGATTGAACACAAAAGTAAAAAGTAATAAAAGGTAGAAACCCATTATTTCTATTGAGGTTGTTTGGGTCCTAATAAAAATGTTAGATCAGTTTTTACTTTCTTCAGACTGATTTCCTGATCTTTCCTGATCTCTACGTTTCAGGCTGGGAAATTGAATTTAAAAAATACATTTTGTTTGTTGGATGTTAGAGAAATGCTGTTTTGGGGGTGGGATGAGTGGGTCATCATGATAAGGAAAAACAAGTAGATGGATCCCAGATAGCAATGCCTGTAGTCTCTCTAGCAGAGATGTGGATTCATTTTCTACTGGTATAAAGCTGGTGGTTCATCCAGGGATTTTTTGCTTCTGTGTATGGAAAACTATTGAAATTATAAAATCAGAATTAAGGCAGCTAGAGGGCACTGTGGCTAAACTTTTGTTTAACAGACCTGATTTACTCACCAGATGTAAGCTGTCATTCAAAACTAACAATAGCTCTAAAGTTGCCCCTCATATCTTTTGTCGCTTCTAGAATGCATCAAAATTACTATTAAAAAGCATTTGAAAGAGATACTGTTTTCATCTTTCATGAGCTTTTGAATGAAAAGCCAAAAATTTACAGAACAGGGTATTACTGAATTCCCACAAAAAGAATATTGACTGTAAACTATATACATATTTACAGTGCCATCTGCACATTTGCAGATGTTGAAATCTTCTATCCATTACTCGCATTTGTCTAATTAATAAATAATTGTTAAGGGAAGTTGGTATCCATATGTTGTACTAGGATCTTTATGTTATGTAGTTAAGTGATAGATGAGATATTCCTATATATGTTAAAAATTGCTTCTCTGATCGAGGATTCAGTGCAGTGCATAAAATATTACTTTGTGAGTTTGCTCGTTCTTTACTGTGAATGTTTGGGAAACTAAGTAAAACTAAAATGGGTTTCTGTAACCTGATCAGTTGCTTCACAGATAACTAGTGGTATTTCATGTTGTGAAATGAATCTTATGGAAATTTTACTGGAGAAATATTCCAGACTTTGACTTACTGAGAGTGGCAGCTTCTGAACATGGAAAGTTGGATTAAGGGTCAGATTTTGTTGTATAGATTTCCTCAAGGAATGCTTTAGCCCTCCTGTGACCTCATTTAAATCAGAACAACCTATTGTGAATTGGTACTCATGTGAGTAAAGTACACCGAGTCTTCCCTTAAGTAAACTGCTATGGATTAATAAGTCAGGTGCCAGATAACCCACTCTAAATCACAAGGTGGTCTTTGCTGGATATGTGATGCATGCATAGCTAATGGGGCAAAAAATCAAAATCTGTCTTTATACAGAAAAGTATATTGAGAGACTTAGGACTACAGTGCAATTTAAAATAAGTGATTCAGAGTGGTATCTTTTGTTTCCTGTATAAAAATGTTGATAATCAAATGAAATATTAAATTGTTTTTTATGATTCCACAGTTCTTGGCTTAATATTTCATCAGGATGCAACCTGGCTTTGTGTACAGTTCTTTAATGCAAAGTTTACAACTGACATGTCTGAATGCTTTTATCTACATAAATCACATACCAATTAACTACTATTATTTAATTACACCATCTGATGGAATAATTTATTAATGCCACCTAATTTGATGAGTGCTTGCTGGTGACTGGTCACAACTGTGCAGTTTCATGCCGCCTGTTGCAGATTCCCCATGACTAAACTTCTCTCTTTTGACTCTTTTATTCAGGAAGGTAACAGCTGAACCAGTTATCAGTCTTGAGTTTATTGGTGGATTGAGTACATGCTCAAGGCAAAGATAAAATTATTTCTGTCCTTAGGGAATGTGATTTTTCCTTTTTAGGCTGCTTATGATTGAGCCTATTGTTCCTGATTTTTGCCGTTGTTATTTTCCAGTGTCACTAAAAAATATGTCTACACCTTTGCAGCGACACTAAGTATGTCGTGTAGAACATCTGAATTCACAGTAGGCTCACAAGCAGTAAATATAGATATTTAATTTTTGCAGCCCTACCAATAGCTATTCTACTTCTGTGAATATTTCACAAAATATACTTTTTAAAATGTTAATTGGAACCTATTGTGCTGACTTAAACAAATGGGTGTGCTAAATATATCAAATTCATGATTTGTGAGATTTGTTACCGGCTTAACTTTCAGTACTTTTAATTAAAGGCAACTGATCTTTATCAGTTCAGTTGATCTTTACTTTCAAGGAGAAAATGACTATAATAAATGACCAAAGAGAAAGGAAAGTGTATTTGGGTAGGAATCAAATTGACCTACTAAAATTCTTAGATTACAGGGAAACTACCCAGAATAATTGATTCCTCTCACTGGGACTCAGAGTATCAATGTGAAAGTAAACTCTCTACATTAATGCTTTGTCAGTTCTGAGGTATGTTTGAGGCGATCGAACATACAATGGACCTCTTTTATCTCTTTTCATAAAATCATAGGATCATAGAATGGTTTGGGTTGGAAGGGACCTTAAAGATCATCTCGTCCAACCCCCCTGAAGTGAGAAGGGACACCTTTGAGAAGACCAGGTTGCTCAAAGCCTCATCCAA